>NC_061121.1:194843484-194969770 GCF_002878395.1 Capsicum annuum
CACTTCTACTACTAAGATGTCTTAAATATCTAGGAGCAGTCTGAGAATTAGGCATCAGAACCTATGATATAATGCTTCATAGCACCAAAAAAGTTATGCGATCAGTACTTTGAATGTACTGGTATGCTAAATGAGGTAGGCTGATATGCATAGTTTCATGAATAGGAATAATAAATTTTCTGAATATACGTGTAAAGCATGGAGTAATGAATAGAGAGCATGAAATTGGTAGATACTTAAAATAAGTGAAATCTGCATATACTGTGTATGCATGAAAGTCTGTAAATTACAGAAAGTACATGGAGGCTATAGATAGTGGGATGTATGACCAAGCATATAACATGAACTAAATAAAAGTCTGTAAACTTAATTATTGAAATATCTGATATTTGTATTCCTTGGTCAAACAACACTCAGACTGAACTACTGATCTGATAATTAGACTAGGACTGTGGGTGCTATCATCTAACTGTCATGCCCTAATCTAAGCTAATCGGGGTCCAACCTAAAACCCCAATTGGAAGGATGCTAATACCATGCCATGAGTACTAACGTTAGCTGTGTAGATCTACTATACTGCTATATTATTCGAAACACAAAGGGTGTTAAGCCTGAACTGATGGGTGGACCCTACGAGATAGTCAAGCCTAATCTGATGGGTAACTCCTCATATCCTACACTTGCAACATAGTTCTTGAGTATAAGGACTGCTACTAATAAATTTTCCTATCTGACAAGGAAGCCGTCATTCCTACACTCGCTCGGTGCAAAATCCTACTCCTAATTGAAAGATAATGAAATACTAGGATATTCTTAGTTTAATTTACTGCTATCTGACTGTTCTGATAATACTCATAGTATGTTCTGAAGACTATTCTGTAATGTACTAAGACTAGACTAAGTAAACAGCTATGGTTTTTAAGTATTCAATACCCCCAGGACTCGAAAACAATAATAGTAAAATGACACTAAAGCTTGGAGGACAAAGCATGAAGGCTTTTAATAAATCAATCACTCTTGTAGGTATTTTATTAAACACTTGGAGTCCATGGTTTGATCAAATCATAGGAATGTCATGGAATTTGTAGTAAAAGCATGAATTCAAAATGAATAATACTAAATAATGATTTAATTAAAGGAATGATAACATTAAAACATAGAGTATTGAATAACAACAATAATTTCATTGAAACATGGTATAAAATCATAGTTCATGGAGATTCATGGGTGAAATTACAATTTAAAATCAAATAACTTGAAACGATCAGAATTTTTTAATTTAAATAGGATACTTGGACTCCATGGGTAAAATAAACCCATGGATGAACATCTAACATACCTGGGTTAATGAATTTGGAAGGATTGATGGTGAGTTCTTGAGATTTGGCCTTGAATTTGATAGCTAGGACTTCTTATTCTTGAAAAGGGGATCTTTAATTTGAGAGGAATTGAATAATGATGAGTATTTAGGTCAATTAGGGGTTAAATTTCCTATTTAGGACTAGTTTAGGGCTTAGGAAAAAGACCTAAATACCCCTTAATGAATTTAAAAATGCAAGCTGGAAACTGAAGATCCCAATTTTTGGCCTTGGCGCAATGCACCACTATCGACCAAGCTATTGAAAAAGTGACAATTGGGAAACTGGACGATGTCGCAACATGGTAAGATTGTGGTCCTTTATTGGAATGCCATTTTGGTAACCTCCGCGATGCGCCATAATCGTGGAGGCTCACTGGAAACTTTCAAATGTGAACTGGGTCCTTGGCGCGATGCGACAACATATCGGTACCACACTGGAATCTAACAATTGTTATTTAGACTGTCTCCATGATGTGCTAAGGGTCAAAATGACGGTGTTTAATGACTAAAACTTAAAATTACCATAACTTCTTACCCAGTTATCGGATTTGGGCGAATTTATGTCATTGGAAATCTAATTGAATTTCGTATGCAATGGCAGGCTCTAAACTAAAAATTAATGAGTATTTCAAAAATTTCATATATGAATACTCAAGTATTGGGACTTAGATTATGCAAGGGAAATACGGGGTATTACACGTACCCCTGGTATGGGATTTTTTGGATCTTAAGTAGAGGTATTCTGGATATTTCCTCACTTATCTTAATAAGGTACCATGACTTCTAACCTACTTTGGAGGTTATTTACGTATTATTCCCTTCATTAACACGTATAAACTCTTCTAAAACATGCTATAATTCTCTTAAAAGCTTTTGGGTAAGGGAAGCTAGGGTTTCAACAGGAGGTTTAATTTGGGGATTGTCTTGGTGATTTCATTCCATCATTATTTTGTTTTAAGGCATTTTCTCTTCCCTGATTATTAATTCTATCTAAAATCATGGTTTTTATGAATGTTTTCATGACTTCATGGATTGTATTATTTTTGTTTTCAAATATGAATTGGGGGTTTACATATTAAATGGTTGGCTATGGTTTCTCCATGTTTTTAATTATGCTTTATGTTCATTAATGGTGGTTTTGGATAGTTGGAATGGTTTAATGGTAATTGGAATTGGTTTTGGTTATATTATACCCCCAATGTGTTTGACAAAATACCTATAATAATGTTTCTATTGCATTGAGTACTTTTTATAGAACTCTTGCTTGTTTTAAAACTTGTTAAAGGAATTATGCATGGTTTAAATTGCTTGAAAAGGTAAATGGCTAAATGGTTATGCTTTTTGGGTAGATAGAATCCCCCCTCCCAAGTGGTTTAATATGGTAAATGGAAGGGCACTTGGAAGTCTACTAAAACCTGTATATGGTTGGCTATGGCTAGTACTTGCAAGTATGGTAGGTATGACAATACCACCACTAAATGTCCTTGGTTAATAAATGGTAAATGGATTGGTTGGTTTTTTGGTAGGTATGACAATACCACCACTAAATGTCCTTGGTTAATAAATGGTAAATGGATTGGTTGGTTTTTTGGTAGTGGTTTTAATTGGAAAATAACAGCGGGATGTGTAGGAAAGCTGTGGAAGGTGGAGATCCCAGGGGGACCAAAACTGCAAACTCATATTTGCCAATGTGAGGTTGGTCTTGGTGACTGTGTGCAAGATGTCACATTATATTTTGGGGGATGTACTAGTCATCCCAGGTTTTAGGAGGAGCTAAACCCATATAGCCTGTAGGGGGTTTAGGACGGTAAAGCTACATAGCCCAGGTTTAAATGACATGCTAAATCTGAGCCCCTTTCTCAGCATGGTTATATATATATATATGTTTGGTTGTGTGCATATGGATGATTTTTACTTGGCTTTATAAATGGCATTATTTTAACCTTATCCTGAGATCATACTAGCATTCACCCTCTAATATATCTACTGATGGTTGTATACCCACACTATCTAGGAACCAACCATTCTACTCCTCCTACATAGTAATTGACTCGGGGATTAATATTTGGAATAAAGTGATGAGCTTACATCCTTTTAGAAGGCTCTATTTCATGTTATGGATATTTTTAGATACTTTGATTTTATTTTAGATATTAGTTTTGGCCATGGTTGGGGGCATGTCCCAACCAAATTTTATTACTCTTTTGGTTAGAGGCTTTATGGTATTACTATTAGTTAGAATGGGAAGGATCAGTATTGGTGTCGGCCTTGGCATTGGAATAAGTTGATGGCCTGACATCATTGGACATTATTTCTCATTGTTCCATCATATTTTATTTTGGGATTAATTATATTATGTTTTGGAACTTATTTGACTATGGCCTGGTTTATGGCCTTTAGAATGGTTTGGTTTGGTTGGTATAGTTTGGTGTGATAGGATAACATGGTAGGGTTATCTAGGAATAGACCTATCCCAAAGTCAGTCCCTGTCCAGTTATGCTATCTTTCTATTTACTCGATACTCATCTGACTCAAGGTATGATAATGGTGGTTAGGTTGGGTAATAGGGGTGGTCCCTGGTCCTAGCTTGACTTGGGATGTCTATTATGATAAGGCCCCTGGTCGAGTCGTGTCAACTAATAGAACTTCAGAATTAGTATATTTGACTCAAACTAAATGGTAAATACACCTTTTTGATATTAACTTTTGGGCCTTAAGGTAAGAGATAAAATGACCTTCGAGAGATACATAGATACCCTCCCACTTAAAACCTACCTCATTAGGAAATTAGAACTTTACCACACGGGTGCGACAATCTATCGATGTGAAGCATGAATAGAGCCAATCCATTCCTAGAATAACAGCGAAATCTACTATCTTTAACTTTATTAGGTCCGCTAGTGTGATCTTATGGAAGAAGGTAATAGGACACTCCCTATAGACTAGTCCGGCAATAACTAACTCACCTACTAGGGTGGAAACTGAGAAGGGCTTAGAGAGATTTTAGGACCTACCCTGAAATATACAACAACCAAAGGAGTTACATAAGAGAAATTCGATATCGGGTCTAAAAATACATAAACATCAAGGTGAAAGGCACGAAGCATACCAGTGACTACATCTAGTAAAGTCTGTATTCTTGATGGTATGGCAAAGTATAAAATTGATTCTTGCATTGACGGCCACCGATACTGGAAGACGTGCCCTAAGTAGAGCTGGGTGGCATGGCTGAGGTGCTGTACTAGTAGCTTAAGTCTTGTATAAGTATATTTTCTTCCCTACTTAGCATATGGGAACTCCTTGATTTTATGGACCATCTTACCACAACCATAAACAACCCTTTGTGCCTATTATACACTCACCAGGATGGGTTCTGTCACATTTTTTTAATGTTGGGAAATTGGGCCTCCCAACTACACTATTCTGAGATCTAGAATTCAAAGTCCTGCCCCATTGCTTTTGTTTGGTTCTGGGTGCAAGGGAAATAGATGAAAATGGCACAGGAACTGATGAATGACCTTGAAACTGCAAATGGTTTCACCCTTCTAACCTTGGCTGACTAAACTCAAACTGTACAGTCCTAGCTCTCTTATTTCTTTTCTATTTCTTTCAACTTTTCTTCCTCAATCTATTGAGCATGATCCATCAATCAAGAAATATCAATATCACCAATCAGTATAGTAGTCCTATATCCTTGACCAGCAAATCAAACACCCTAGTAACAAACCTACCCATATGAGCTCTAGAATAAGCTAACAACTCGAGAGCATGCTTAAACAACTAAGTGAACTTAATTCAATACTCTTTCACCATCATAGAGCCCTACCTTATGTTTATGAAATACTCCACCTTATCCTCTCTCATCTCATGCAGAAAAAGCCTGTCCAAAAATTATTCTAGACTACCTGCCAACTCACAGGAGTTGTATTCTCACATTTACTTTCCTTCCACAAAATAACCCAATCATAAGAAGCATGATTTAGACTATAGAATACTAATTATACACTCTCTTACTCAGTAACATGCATTATTTGAGTAATCTTTCTCACCTTATCAATAATGAGTTGAGGATCCTCATCCACTTTTGACCCATGGAACTCAGGTGGATTCATCCTCAAAAAATACCAAATCTTGGATGCAGCTAAATTTTTTTTTGCTAAAGATAATTGTTGCCTATTGGTTGCCCTAAATATTGGCATTCACATCTTGGCCCAATGCCTGGAAAGCAGCCCAAAATTTAGTATGAGACACATTTTCATTCAAAGGGTCAACATGCAGGGGTAGTTGATCACCATTTTTGCGTACATCGGCTCGGTGAGGAGGCATATTATTCTATATGAAAGCATAAGTTAAGGAGGATAGAAATAACTGTAAGTACGATAGATCATAAAAGAAGTGATGATTCCTAATTAGTCTCGTATCCCCTTGCTCATAAATATGGTGCGCTTTACATCCATGATCAAAGTTTTACGTAACACGGCCTTTCTAACTCCGTTGGATACTTCAAAACATGGCTCTAATACCAAGTTTGTAACACCCCGAAAGAACCCCCTGGATGTCACACGGTGATCAACACTATGAATAGTCCAAAACTAACCCATTCAGCCTATTTAGTTGGGAACTCATAAGAAAAGTGAGCTAAGATAAATAGAACTTAAGGGTAAAGACATATCCTATTAAAAGTCTTTAACTTGGGAATTCTTAATCAACTCTTTGAGCTTAAAAATTAAATAGTCTGACAAGCCTCTATTACATATTAGAGAGCCACTGAGACAGACCCCAACTGACCCAAACATAAACAGAAATCATATAACTAAAGCACTTCTATCAACAAACAAAAATCTAACAAATTGGGCTCTCAGACTGTGAGGACTCACCAAAAGTCAAGATGTTGTTGATGATGCACGGGGTCAATCGTGATACTAGAAATGAACACCAGAACCTACATTATATGAAAATGTAGCACATAGACATATTTGTGTGTTTGCACCTATGGAATGTACTGAGTATGTGGGGGTGAATACATAAGCAATATAATTATTGAATATACACACAGACTTTCAAATGATGCGTGCAAACTGTAAATGACTCACCTTGAGCTTGAATAAAACAAAGAATACAAAATCATAAACGAGATTAATAAAACATAGGGATAAACTTTGTGAGCCATAACACTTAGCTCTAGAATCTTTACTTTTACTCTTTCTTATAGGAGATTCTTCTAACCGACATAAAACATGTGAGCTATCATTGATTCCAACATCTAACCCACATTGAGGAGAGTTGTTCTACCCTTTCCATAGAAATAGAACCATAAATTAGTGATCACTATCCTTAACTTCGTCCATATTGGGAAGAGGCTTAACCTATGTTAGCTCGTAGTTTCTGGGAATTTAGGATATGTTCATCTCCATTCCCTTCTAGGTGCAAAATACTACTCCTAAAGTCTCTCTCTCTCTCTCTCTCTCTCTATATATATATATATATATATATATATATATCTGTGTGTGTGTGCACGCGCATGCTCATACTTAGGAAATCCTCCATAAAATAGCATAAGGGTTTGTATACTAGACACCAATAATGCTTCTCTTTACTTTATATCATAATCAAGATGAAGAATTATGGATTTCAAGCCTTTTTACTAAATCAAAAGATCAAACTTTCTTTTAAACTTAGTGCTTATACATAAGCCTTAACTCTTATACTTTCTTTCATATAAATTGGAATACAATATCATGCTTAAAACTCAATTAGAAATCTAAAATCAATATTTCAAATCAAACTCATGATATTCAAATCATTATAGAAAATCTTCAAGTCGAAACATAAATAGATGAGAACATGTATGCACTTTAATACTTCAACCATATGATAATTTCATAAACTCAAGATAAGATAATTTGGGAATGAACCCTGATTGCAAACTATATAACTTTAACTTTAAAACAAGTTTTGGGCACAAGGATAAAAGAATATCCTTTTTTGTAAACCCTACATACCTCAAAATTCTTAGCTTGGTAAAGTAAACTTGACCTTTGATACTTGGGAGATGATCTTGACATAAACCCTAATCTTGTTCTTGAGAATGGAATGAGAGATTTTATGTGGTTTAATTGATAGAAAAAAGGGGGAAAAGTGATACTTCTTCCTTTTATAGGTTCGTGGGTTGGGAGTTATAAGGGGAAAAGACTAAAAAGCCCCTTAACTTCTCAGAATTTACTCGATAGTCTTTACGACTCTACCATACGACTCGTATTCAATTGTATGACTAGCCTCCAAGACTCTTAAGCTTGGTATTCTCTAGAAGGGCACACTCTAATCAACTTATAAGTTCAACCTATGACTCATATCATGCTCACATGACACTTAACCCCCACTTATATATTGGATAGATTCTCAAGGAGTCTTCACTGATGTTCTTATGACTTGTCGTCATACGAATCATATCCTTCTTGCCGACTCCTAGGGTCAAGTCATACCTTTAACAAATTTCTCACCATGCCACACTACTTTGGATACGATTTCAATATACCAATCATATATTATGTATACAACTCTTTGTATGATTTGTATGATGGACAGAATACTTTTAGATGGGTATTACAATAAAATTGATGTTGTTAGCTATATTTAAGCAATTGGACTTGAGCCTTCCTTTATTTATAGTAATACGACTATTGATGGTTGACCGTACAATGAAGAAACCTATGATGATTTCATTTGAAGTGATTGTGAGAGTTGATAACTTTATATTTTTGGCTAACTTTGTCATCCTAGCCTGTAAGATTGACACCGAGATACCCATTATATTTGGGAGACGTTTATGGCCACAGGCAGAGCTATGGTTGACATGGAAAAGGAAGAGCTGAAGTTTAGAGTCAATAGTAAGGAGGCAATATTAAACATCCAAAAATTAATAAAGCATCCAAATGACATGAGGGTGGTTTTGGTGATTAATTATATTAATGATATAAGAAGGTACTCTTATGGGTATCTCGATGAATTTTGAGTAATCAAGGCACCCGCACCGTGCCGTGATTAAATCAAGTTCTAGATGGGAGGCAACCCATGGGCTTATTGGTAAAGTCAAAGTAACAAATACAGTAGTGTCATGCTATTATGTTAAATCAAGCATTGGGTGGGAGGCAACCCATTATTTTAGTGTTCACTTTTTGTTTGTTTTTCTTTTGTAGGATTATAGCTTATGGACTTACCTGAAATATGATAAGACTGCTACATGCATAAATTTCTAGGTAAGGGGATTGTGTGACCAACCCATCTGGGTCATAAGTCCCACACAAGCCAGGTAAAGTAAAAAAATTAAATTGAAAAGATAAAAAATTTGAGGATGAAAATGAAAGTTGTGGACTTTGGCACATAATCATACTTTTGAGACCGTAAACTTAAGTTAGGGGACCATAAGTGGCTGGAAAAACATAAATACCAAGTCAAGAATACAGGAAAGTGGTCCAAAGATTTTGGCCCATATGTACCCTGCACATGCGGGCCGGCTATGGCACATGCGCCGCATAGCAGGCCGCATGTGGAAAGCGCATTTAGGTGCCGTAGGTAGATTACCTATGGGCCCAAATTTTAATTAAAATTTATCGGCCCACCAATGCATAATTCAGACCTTAATCGGTCCCCCCTATATTTAATAATATTTTGCCCCATTCTAACCAATATTTTAGCGCATTAGGGATAGTGTGTAGTTTTTAGTTAGGGGTGGGGTATACCATAGCCGTTGTGGATTTTTGTTTCCATACTTTTTTTCCTATCAATTGTGATATGATTGTAGAACCATCATGTCTAGGTTAAAATTTGGGTCGTATTGAGTTTTGCTTCATATTGTGTTGTGTTTTTGTGTAATTAGGAGATCGGTAAGTATCTGGAGCAAATGTCATGTACTTATTTGATTTTGAAAAAAACAATACCCCTCCAAAAATTATGTTTTAGAACTATGTGAATTTATATATGTGTGAATTTTATGAATCTTGTTATGGCATTAGGATTAGGGACATGATAATCACTTGCTACCAATTGTATGAAACAAATAGGTAGTAGCTTGTAATATTGGCTCAGTGCCATGTGTGTGTGAGATGCTACTTAGCTCCCTTTGTATGTTGAATTTATAACATGCTCGATTAGTCTTGCCTAGGTCGTAGGATAGTTAATTAGGAAAGGATCATAGGTCATTTTTGAGTTTAGTCCTCTTTTAGCCTAAATAACCTTCTCTATATGAAATATTATCTCTTGATCCATATTTTGAGCCTTATAGCCAGTTTTTTTTGTTTCACCTTTCGCCTTCCCATTTATATTACAATAAAAGTTTTTGGCTTGTTCCTACTTGGACATTGTGCACCTCAACTCAAGCAAATCGCCTAAGTTGAAGGTGGCTATCATAGGGGTGTGTGATATAAAGTGGGTATGTAGAAGACTATAATAAGAGAAAAATAGTAAGGCTGGGTATGGTAGAAAAAGAAAAGAAAAATAAAGATTGCAAAAAAAGTGAAAAAGTAAGAATAAAAGACCACACCCAACCTGAATGCACAATAAAGAATAAAAAGGGGGAAATAAGGGTGGAATTAAAAAAATTGGCCAAGAAGTGAGATCCCATGGTTAGTTTAATGACAAGGAGGTGTAGTCAATTGATATGTCCATACTTACCATACCATCCCCCAAGCCTACATTACAAGTTGAGAAAATTCCTCTAGTCATCCTCACTTGACTGCCTGGAAATTAAGGTAAAGAAAATAAGGGCAAGCCTATGGTATTTGATGCACATCGATTGGAACTTCTTTTCTAAGTCTGAGTGTCTCTTGACTATCCCTACATTGACAAGAATTATATCACATGAGTGAGTGGGACATCTTTGTTGAGAGGGCACATAAGTCATATTGATACGCTGTCTACGTGTTTGGGTAGTGTAACTTGTAAATATGCATTGTTGTATGTTGCTAATTTAATGTCATACCTTAATCCCATTGTGTTACATTATCATACTTTATGTTATTATATTCTCCTAATTAAGCGTCGAGTCTTATTTTATTTTATTTTGTTGGGTTGTATTGACTGAGGACATGCAAATGTTCTAAGTTGAGGGTGTTGATATGGTATATAAATACCACACTTTAGATTCTTAAAATGAGGAAAATACTCAAGTTTCTGAGTTTGTTTTGATAGATATGATGTGTTTTGGGTATGTTTTACAGGAAACTAGGTTTTTGGATGCTACGTTTGTGAAAAAAATGAAAAATGGTGTTTTGACTACTTATAGGATCAATTTTGCGTTTTCATGAAAATTTCTAGATGTCCATGCCTAAAGAAAGTGATGAAAGTTGAAGATTTGAAGCTTGACTGCAAATATTGGAAGGCCTGACACTTACCTATGTCTACATGTGGACCAAATGTAGCACATGTGGTCTGTATAAGACTAAGGTAAGTACCGAAAGTAAAGATCCATAGAGTAAAAGAGCTGAAAAATAACCTCCGGCACTTACCTATGTTAATATGTGGACCACATGTAGTACATGTGGACCATATATGGGTAAGGTAAGTGTCAGGAGTCCAAAATCCTAAGAGCAGAATCCATAGGAAATTTTCCTAGAATATGTAGGTGTCTACATACACCCCACCTCAGGCAACATGTGGCACATGCGCCCAAGGACGCATGTGGACACCACATGTGGTTGCCGACCCTTTTTTGTCCTTTTTCATTTGGACTTTGATTTTAGGGTTTCCTCATGTAATGTAAATACCCCTTATCTATTTTTAGTAGAAGTTACACACTCTTGATACTTACAAATATATTTTGATTCTGAAATTCAATTTTGGTCTTAGAATTCTCTTGTATTGATTTCGGTTGATTAATTTAGATAAATTTTTGGGTTTTAACTTGTGATTATTGTATTTTCATTTTATGCTTTAAATCGTGAATGTTGTTGTTTACTTCGAAAACATAAGCGGCTAAAAATCCTTAGCTAGGGTTGTGGAAACCCTGGCGGATTGACAAAGTAGGGGAAGTGCTATTGTTGTTCTGAACTGATACACATGCATATGTTGTATTATCTTCACTTTAATAGTTGTATTAGTGTTTGCAAATGTTAGGATCCTGCCTAGATTGTTGCTACTTACTCTAAAAGAGGAGTAGCGAGTCAAAAAATATAATGACAATAGTAATTTAAAGTTTAACTGTTAATTCACACTACTAGGTAATATCTAAGTAAGATGGTTAGCTTTCATCTAATAACTAGAGACTCAAAAGGTAATAGTTAACTCGGATTAAGATAAGGGTTAGTAAGGCGAAATCCTGAGACTCAAAAGATAAAGGGTGAAATTTGTCAGCTCGTCCAAAAGACTGTTGATGATACGTAATTTATTGATTCTGCATGCAAGGTATAAGGTTGGTTAAATAAAGAAAAATAAGCCTACGGAGTTGAGAATCCAGGGATAACAAAATCCTAGTGTTCACTTATGACTGATTACAACTGAAGTTGACATTAGCCACTTGTTTGATATTGCTATACAAAATACCCCATTTACTTTTCCAGTTCTGCCTGTTGGTTACAATAGTTGAGAACCACAATTCCACATATTTCCTTGGGATTCAAACCCAACCTTTGTTGGGTTACTATATTTGATAATGACGGAATAATCTTCAAAGTAATGGTGTATCTTGGGCATTATAAAATTTTGGCACCGTTGTCAAGGACTATGATGTTGATTTATGAATTGAAGTTGTTGCAGTTTTTGGATTTTTCTTTTTATTTTGTACTTTTATTTGGGTATACATTGGTGTATGCCCAGCACACGGAGTAGAGAAAATACCTTACTCCCATTGAATCTAAATCTAGAGAGGATCCTACAAACACCTAGTAGGATGACGAAATTAAAAAGAGAAGGGCATCACATGAAGCCCAACGAATAGCTTAGGAGGTTGAGTTAGCTGAGCCGAGATAGGCAGCAGACTGTTGAGTAGCACTCAATAGAAATAAGGAAAGAGTCAGAGGAGGCCGACCACAAGTGATCCCAGTAAATCAGTATGTCCAATCGTACGAGGATGATGAAAAAGATCAAGGGTACATTGAGCTAGCATAGACTGGAGACATTATTCCTTTTGTTTTATCCTTAGGTATTAAGTTTGACATAACAAAAGCAATGATCCAACTCCTGAATCTGAAGGGTGTATTTGCAGGTTTGCCTGCATATGATGCAAATATGCACCTTACAAATTTCATCAAGATCATCAGTTTGTATACAAATCCAGGGGTAAATTAGGAAGCGCTTAAATTGAGGTTGTTCACCTTCTCACTTACTAGAGAAGCATCTTTACGGCAAGGGGAATTGCCAAGAGGATCTATCACTATTACTTCATGGAATAAGTTGCGCAGGAAATTCTTTAACCAGTTCTTTCCTCTATCCAGGACATTGCTACTTAAGGATGATATCTATAATTTCAAGTAGCTGCAGTGAGAATCTATGTATGAATCATGGTTCAGGTTCAAGAATAAGCTGAGTATGGTGCCCAACCATCGAATGTCAGGGACAATCCTACTAGAGATATTTTATAGAGCCCTAACCATCAGTTATAGAGCCATGGTGTACACCATATCTGGAGGACCTTTTATAAGACTATGCTGGAAGGTTTCTTTAAAGATTCTAGATTGGATCTCGCTCCCTAACCGAGGGTGGAAAACTCGGGGGGCTGATAGGAGATCTGGCACATATGCTATTAGTGCCTCTGCGACCAGAGAGTAGTTATAATTTAGTAAAACAAGAGATTAAACTTCTAAAAACTGATCATGGGTTACTATCAAAGTAGTTCAAAGAAATTAAGTTTTGATAAAGTGAATGCATTAGGATCACAGGGTTCAGCTTCCAAAGCATACGAGTTGGAATTAAAGGAGGAAGAAAACTATCTTGATCGTTAGTTGGTGGGTTTTTTATCCCAAGGGAAAGGAAACCAAGGTTGGAACTATTAACATAGATATAGAGACCATAGTAGAGAGCGAGTTGGTCACTGGAGGAAAAAGGATGACTACTATAGAGAGAAGGGGATTGGTATTTTCCACCGGGCAGAAGAGATGCAGAATTAAGAATGAAACAGATGTTGACTAAGCTGGTAAAGGGTTAAGAAAATCAAGAGATCATCCTTAAGAGATTAAGGTTAACATTTCAAGGTTGACCCCAAAGTTTGAATCCCATGCCACTGCTATCAAGCAGTAGGAGCAATAATTCAGACAAATGTCAACAACTCTAAACCAGAGAAAGCAAGGTAGCCTTTTGAGCAACACTATGCAAAATCCAAAAAATGATGCTCATGTTATTTCCATTACCACAAGGAGTGGTATGAATACTATGGTCCCCCATTACCTACTGCAAAAATGCCAAGACATGATGAGGTTAATATTGATGAGACACTTGTTATGGAGTCAGAAAAAGCAACAAGTGGTGATGATAGAGTTGGTAAGGAAAGAGGTAAAGGTTCGGTTGTTGAGTAGGAAATAAGATAGATTCCCCACCTTTTCCTCAGTGATTGAAATCGAAAAGAGATGAGGAAAAATTTAAGAAATTCATTGAGATGTTAAAGGAGTTGAGCTTGAATATTCCTCTTCTCGAGGTGTTGGAGCAGATGCCTTGATATGCCAGGTTTATGAAGAAATTCGTTACAAAGAAAAAAGGAGCAAGGATTGACAATGTTGATGGCTTGCACTACTGTAGTGCAGTCACTACTAGGTCTCTGTCCCATAATAAGGGTGATCACAGAGCATTCACTATACCACGCACTATTGGGTCATCCCGATTCACCAAAACCTTATGTGACTTAGGAGCTTGTACAAATTTTATGTTGCTAGCTATATTTAAGCAATTAGGCTTAATCCCTCCTAAACCAACTGTAATGCAGTTATTAATGGTTGACCATACGATGAAGAAACTTGTAGGCATTTTTTTTGATGTGATTATGAGAGTTGATAACTCTATTTTTCTGGCTGACTTTAACATCCTAGATTATGAGGTTGACATCGAGATACCCATCATATTGGGGAGACCATTCATGAACATAACAAGAGCTATGGTTGAAAAGGAAAAGAGAGAGTTGAAGTTCAGAGTCAATGGTAAGGAGGCCACATACAACATCAAAAAATCAATGAAGCAGCCAACTGACATGAGAGTGATGTCAGTGATTAATTGTATTGATGACCAAAGAGGATATCTTGATGAATTCTGAGTAATCAAGGTACCCGCATCGTGCCGTGACATTAATCAAGCTCTACATTGGAGGAAACTTATGGGCTTGTTGGTAAAATCTAAGTAACCAACACAGCCACATCATACCACGACATTAAATCAAGCGTTGGGTAGGAGGAGACCCACTATGTTAGTGTTCACTTTTTGTTAGTATTTTATGGACTTACTCAGAATACAGTAAGATTGATACTTGCATAAATTTCAAGGTAAGGGGATTATGTGAACAACCTATTAGGGTCACGAGTCCCAAATGAGCTAGATAAAGTAAAAAAATAAATGAAAAAAATGAAATTTTGAGGATGAGAATGGAAAGTTGTTGACTTCGGCACATAATTATACTTTTAGGATCGTACAGTCAAGTTACAGGACCAAAATTAGATGGGAAAACCTAAAAAATTTGAAGTCTAGAATACAGGAAAGCAGGACGTATGTAGCAGGCACATGTAGGTGCCACAGGTAGTTTACTTTTAGGCCCAAATTTTAACTAAAATTTCTCGGCCCACCAATGCATAATTAATACTTAAATTATCCCCCCCCCCATATTTAATCAGCTTTTTCCTCATTCTAACTTATTTAAATACTCAAAATTCCACTTTTACTTTTAAATCTAACCTTCTCTTTTAAATCATAAACTAATCCCACACTTAAAGAAAGGCTAAATTGAAACTTATTTGAGGTACCAACTTGTCCCAACACACTAAAAACAAGTTCAAACTTGGGTTTTTCTCAATTTCTTCTTTGTTCACTTTCAAATTATTATAAAAGAGGTAACTTTCTCGGTCCTAATGTTATGTACAGATTTATTTATCAAATAAGAAAGTTGATATATGTATTCCCATGAAAAAATATATAGAATCTATCATACTTGTATGTAGGAGCCTTGAAGTAGCCTAAAATCTCAATGTAGGGCCTTGTTGTGATGTAAATTCTAAGGTTAGGTCCCAAACAGAAGTTGAACTTGAACAAGTAAAGTAATACCAAAGGTTGGGCATGTTAATTTGCATTGAAAATCATGATTCTTGATATTTATATTCACATTGGACTTGTTGGGATTTCAAATAAGTTATAGGGGTGAAAATTAAGGAAAAGTTGAATTTTTGAGTTTTCAGTTTTTCTTTAACTTTTGCAATCCCTCATTTTTGTTGGAAAATAAAGACTAGTTTTTTAGGTACACATGGCACCAAAAGATTCTAATAAGAATAAGGTTGATGCCTCAAAGACACAATATGAGTCCCCCAAACCTAGTGTTTAATGGAGGAGTGCCTGATTGCATAAATTAGAAATGTTACAGATATGGTGACACATAGAGTTGCTAGAGGACAAATGAACTAGGTATCTGAGACTATTTTATTGTATAAAATAGGATAGCCTCTACCTCTGCAATCATAAGGGGGAAGAAGACCAACCTTTACTCAGCTTAGGTCTCAGACTGAGGCTTTTCATATTGTCCAGATTGTACAGGCACGTATAGATCGGCCGAGGATAAAGTTAGTACATATATCATCTCCACATTCTTCTTCACCGAGTTCTCATGATGATAAGGATGAGGAAAATTCTGAGCTAGATCCATATAGAGTAGCTTAGGACCCCCAGTCTGAGACTGGATCCCAAGATTCATCCGAGGCTGCAGAGAAGGAGGAGTCATCAGTAGTATCCGAGTCTGAGGAGGGTACTACTATTCCTGCACAGCAGTCAGATGTACCCCTATTTGTGGAGGGTACCGAGAATTCTTCCTTCGAGATGCCTATTCCAAATTCGGGCACACCATTATAGCAGGGGCAGAGTCCTGCACCCACACATACTGCAAAAGTACATCTTCAGGTGGAAAATCTGAGGTTGTGTATGAAGGGGATGCGAATGCTATTTGATATAGACAGTCACATTTTAGGGATCAATGGACCCAATAGGCTTATTTTTTAGGATCACAGGATTGATCTATCTTGGCTGAGTCGAGTACCACAGTTTTAGGTCTTCCTTTAATCGTTATCAGTTAGAGTGGATAACTAGACCACTCCGCTCTTACAGTCTGGCTGTGGTGAGAGAGTTTTATGTATCATATTGTACCATATTTTCTCTCACAATGCACAGACCTCCATTCCTAATGAAACACATGGAGCAACCACAACTTGATCAGACTCTTTTTAAAGGGGTCAGGGTTGATCTTTCAGTAGAGACCATCCACCAAGTCATTTTTGCTCTAGATTATATCACTCCTCCATCCACAGCTAAGTGTGACCATAGATTGAGAGTCGCACGTGATAGATAGATTATGTGGAAGGCTAATCATAGATGAGAGAGAGTTAAGATGGCTAGGTGGATAGCCAACTATATTTCACTTTTAGGTTATGAGACCACATGAATCAAGAAACATGGTATGATAAAGAAGGTTTAACTAACTTTTGAGGCCAAGTTTTTATGGTTCCTCATCCAATATCGACTATTCCCTACTACTTCAAATAATGTGTTAACTTGGAAGGGAGTAGACCTTGATTGCTAGTTTAATGGCCGGATATGCTATTGACTTTGTAGCCATCCTCTAATGTGAGTTCATGATAGATCTTTTGGGGAGGTGACAAATTTTCCATTGCCATACTTGATTCAAAGATTATGTGATGAGGTCGGTGTACTTGAGATACTAGAGTAAATTAGAGAATACCTGTGACAGCCATGGCAAAAACAAAAAGTATGAAGGGTCCATCACTTCCAGCTCATCCCAGGAGATCTAGTGATCCTACCATAGTACCTCAGGCCCAGACTGAGGGTCATCCATTTCCACATAGCCTAATAATGTAAATGGAGGTGATGTAGGAGCTAGTTTTGATATTGAGATAGGGGAGCAGAGTGAGACCCCAGATTTGAGTACTTAAGGTGAGGGGACACCAGCCACTTCTTCATCAGCCCCGACTTCGACCTCAGATCTGGTTGATGTATCTTCAGAGCCTACTTGCCCATCCACTATATATCCTTCTATAGGTATGATTAACGTATATCGAGAGCTCTTTCAGAATATAGTGGACAATCAGAGGGCCACTGATTCTCGATTGAGGGCTGTTGAGATTGAGATGACCATTTTATATAGGCAGATGCGTTATGGGGTTCGAAATAGTTTTGATATGGTAGAGTCTAGATGGGAGGCCGCATAAAGAGCCACCATGTCTAAGCTAAGTGCTGATTTATAGGCACATCATAATGATTTTGAGAGATGGGTTACATCCTAATTTATAGAGATAGAGACACCAAATCTATCCCAAATAAGGAAGGAGATGGATATATTGAGACAGAAGGTACACTCTCTCACAGAGAGCCATGTGGTAGCCAATCCTTTAGTTATACCCTAGTGGTCTAGATATTACCTCCACACACACCCAGATATTTTGATTTCTTAATGGAGGAAGACGAGGAGGTTCTGGTAGTTGGGGACAAGAGAGGACACATAAAAGATCTATGTAAGACCCCACAAATTCTTAAACTTAAGTTAGTATGTTAAATCTTGAAAAGAGGTCCCTGACTTAGAAATTTCAAGTTAAGTGCTTATACTTAGAATTATTTTAGCCTTCATAATTTGGTGATCTTATTTTACGACCCTCATGACCTTAAAATATTAATCCTTGGATTGAATCATGATCAGGTGTGTCAATAGGTTACTTTGGATGAGTTTTGGATTTTTCGAACCTCATTTAAATTGTATTCAAGTGGCTAAAATAGTGGGTCAACGTGATAACGATGCATCGCGTCATCCATCAAAACAATGGATAGTTTTTCTTCAGCTTTCAGAGCAATTCCAGTGAACCAACATGAACTCGTTGCGATGAATTATTCATCACGTTGATGCCATTGATGTGGCATGTCAGTATGAGCATTATTGGGCTCACTTTTCAGTAATTAAATCAGTGTCCAGAGGGGTATTTGGGATATTTTTCTCACTTTTATCCATCCCTAAAACACAAGATCAAGCCCCTCAATAGGCAAAATACACTTATTATTCACTAAAATCCTCTCAAGAACAAACCCTAGTCCATCAAGTCAAGATCAAGATTCAAGAAATTCACCATCGATCTTCACGAATTTTTTTACCAAGGTATGTTAGGTGTTCATCCAAGGGTTTCCTTCCACCCTTGGAGTTCAACAACCCTTTTTAAATTACAAATTGATTTCTTTCATGAATTTCATGTTACTTTGATTGTATTCATGAGTATGATGTTAGTTGGGTTTATAATCCATGATTAATTGCAAGTTTTATGAGAAATAAATAGCATGTGTGTGTTGTTATATGGATTTATGTTAAAAACCCTTGAATTTGTTATTTTGGAATTATGATCATGATGCTTACATGTTGACTAGTAATATGTGCATAAACTATGCCTCCACGTGTTTGATAAAATATTCATGTGAGTTAAATAGTGCAATCATATCATGTTAGCATGTATATGATTTTCATACCATGCAAGTTCTAGATAAAATGCCTCAAAGAATGATTGTGGTAAAGTGTCTAGTTATCATGCTTTCAAGATTGTGCTATGTTTTACAATCTATGCAATCGAGTCTTGGTAGTATCTAATACCCGACAATCTAGTTGTTAGATTTAAAGTAGTTTCAGAATAGTCTCAGTGATGTCACATACAATAGCACTCAGTCAGTTATAGAACTCAACGTATTTAGGCAGTTAACAGAATACAGTGCACTCAGTCAGTTAATAGAATTCAGTGAACTCAGTTCTATTCATTTAGACAGCACAATCAGTAATAGTTCAGTCAAGCCTAGTACAGTCTAAAAATTAGTTTAGTGCCTATTCAGCTAGGAGTAGGAATCAACATCGAGTGAACCTGGTGATGGGGGCATTCCTGTCAGTAAAGGGTTTGACCCATAGTAGCAATCCCTGCGTTATAGAACTACATAGCTAGCGTAGGTTGAGATGTCTTCCTGTCAGTCTAGGGTTGATACATCTCGTATAAGTTTTACCTCCAGCGAGGGTTGATGAAAGGGCTTCCTGTCAGTGAGGGTTAACTCATAGCCATAATAAGTTTCCCTTGGCAAGGTGCTAACACCATTCCAACTAGGGTCACAAGTTGGACCCCAACTCAGTTCATAATTAGGGTATGTCGGTTAGATGAGCACTCCCATAGTTTCAGTTTCAGTTTCAAACTCAATATAAAATCTCAGTTAGGTTTTACAATCAAGACTACCAGATACAGTCACAAAGCTCACTGTAGAACTCAGTTCAGTTCTACAGAATTAGGACTTTAGAAGTAGTCACTCAGTAAAAAGTAATACAGTATCAGTAAACTCAGATATCAGTCAATCAGCTTTTAGAACTCATTATCCGGTGTTAATGAAATCTCATTTACATTATGCAGAGTATGTGCATAGCAATAGATAATCTATATTTACAGCAATTTTTAGATATACATGTACTCTTATTCAGTTATACTCATATTATTCAGTCAATTACTGTTCATACATATGAACCCATGCATTCAGCCTTACCTCGCCTAGTATACCAGTACATTCAAAGTTATGATGCATACCTTTCTTGTACGCTTTGTTGTCTTATATCAAAGGTTCAGATGCATAGGCTCCTAACTGTACCTAGCAGCCCAGATTATCAACAGCAAATTTAGTGGTGAGTCCTCATAGTTTAAGGATAGAATTTTATTTTAGTTTATCAGTACCTCAGTAGTTGGAGTTAGTTGGGGGATTTTCCCATCAACTTGACATTTAGATAGTTCAGTTAAAAGCTCTTTAGACTAGACTATTTCAGACAGATGTTCAATATTCAGTATTTACATATCAGTATTTGACTTAGTTTTGAACATTCTGGTAGTTTTAACCAAATTTCTGCATTTTTATAGTATTATTATTCAGTGATTGTAGCAGGTACCAGTCATGGGTTAGCTTGTGGTCCTTCAGGATGATGAGCACCGTGTGACGTCCGGGGAACAAACTTGGGGCATTAAAAACTTGGTATCAGAGCCTAAGGTTCAACATAGTCCTAGAAAGTCTGAAAGTTGCGTCTAGTAGAGTCTTACGCATGGGTGTGTAGTTCGCCACACTTATGGACAAGAGGCTTTAAGGTATTTTAGGAAAAGTTTCCCTTCTTTTAGTATTCATATCGTGTGAGTGAGCATGAGTTCATGTTAAACTCTTTGTCTAATTATTTTACCCTTCCGTTTATAGGACATGCCTCTAAAAAAGAATAATGAAAGGACAACAAAAATCATTCATCACCTCTGCCCGTTCAGGCTGATCCCCTGGATGATCATGTTTTCCATGCAAAATTCAGAGCAGCTTTCACCACTCTAGATCATTTTGTGGCCGCCCAGAATGAACACCCAACTACCAGTTTAGCCAACCCAGTGGCCAATACTACTGCAACTAGAATTTAGGACATCACCTGAATGAACATTCCATCCTTTACCGGGTCTAAGTCAGATGAGGACCCACAGGAATTCCTTAATCAGGTGTAGAAAGTTATAGATATTATAGGGATAACAGCTAGTAAGACTGCTTAGTTGTCTACAATCAGTTACAGGATGTGGCTCACTCATAGTTCAAGTAGTGAAAGGTAGAGAGGGCCACAGATGTAGAGCTCATAGAATGGGAGGAGTTTGCCACTGCTTTTATGGATAGGTTCTTCCCACTTGAGTTGATAAAAGTGAAGGTTTTGTAGTTTATTAATATAAAGCAATGCAACATGACAGTAAAAGAGTATTCTCTTAAGTTTACTCAGTTAGCCAGATACGCTCCTCCTGTGGTACCAGATAGCAGATCTAAGATGAGTAAGTTTATGTCGGGTGTGTCTAACAGTATGGTTAAGGAGTGTAATACTGCAATGTTGATTAAAAATATGGACATATCCAGGCTCATGGGCCATGCTTAGCAGATAAAAGAGGCTAACAATAAGGAGAAGGAGAGGGAAAATAAGAAATATAGAACAGGTAGCTTCTACATCACGCAGCCTAAGTCAAAGGGTGGAAATCATTCTTAGTTCTGCTAAAAATATTTGGTTCCAGCTCCGTCCTCAGTCAATGATCCAGTGCTGAAATTTAGACACAGCAATAAAGATAGGGCACCATGACCTAAACCTCAAAGAAGTGTTAGCAGTTCCCTAACAAATCCCCTTTGCCAGAAGTATGGTAGAAACCACCAGGGTGTCTACAGGACTAGCTGTGATGTATGTTTAGGATGTGGCAAGCCAGGCCATAGGGTTAGAGAATGTCCTCAGGTAGGTACGTAGAGCCAGCATAATCGTCCTTCAGCTCAGTTCGATCGTTCAAATTAGTAGGGTGTCGCTTCTAGTGCCACCAATTAGCAACGCCCAAATAGGACTTATGTACTTTAGCCCCAACAGGATAAGGAAAGTTCTCCTAATGTGTTCACTGGTACGTTATAAGTTTATCATTTGTATGTTTATGCTTTACTAGATCCAGGATCTTGTTTGTTCTTTGTAACTCCCTATATAGCTGTTGACTTCGGAGTGAGTCTTGAAATCCTAGCAGAGCCCTTCTCAGTCTCTACTCCAGTGGGTAAATCTTTCATAGCCTAATGGGTATACAAGAACTGTCCGATTATGGTATCCCAAAAAGTCACATAGAAGACTTAGTAGAATTAGATATGATAGATTTTGATGTCATTATCGGCACGGATTAACTTCATTCATGCTATGCTTCAGTTGACTGCAGAAATAGAGTTATCCATTTTTAGTTTTTAAATGAACCTGTCCTTCGTGGAGGGGTATTACTTCAGCACTTAGGGATCAACTTGTCTCCTACATTAGGGCAAAAAAAATGATATTTAAGGGGTGTATCTGTTATCCTATATGAGTTAGAGACTCTATTTTAGAGACCCCTAATCTTGAGTCAGTACTGCATGTGAATTTCTAGATGTATTTCCCGAAGATCTTCCTAGAGCCCCTCCCAGGCGGGAAATTGACTTCAAAATAAACCTTCTTCTCGATACTCAGCCAATCTCTATTCCTCTATACAGAATGGCCCTAGCAGAACTCAAAGAGTTAAAGGAACAGTTGAAGGATCTCCTACATAAGGGATTCATCAGACCCATCGTATCCCCTTGGGGTGCACCAGTTTTATTCATGCATAATAAAGATTGTTCTCTTAGAATGTCTATAGACTACCATCAGCTAAAGAAATTCACAGTCAAGAACAAGTATCCACTTCTCAAAATATATGATTAGTTTGACCAATTTCAGGGTGTCATCTACTTTTCAAAGATAGACCTCAGATCAGGCTATCATCAGTTTAGTATCAAAGAATATGAAATTCCAAAAATAACTTTCAGAACTTGGCATGGTCACTTCAAATTCATAGTTATGCTACTTGGTCTTACCAATCCAGCAGCCTTCATGGACTTGATGAACCGCGTGTTCAAGTAGTATGTAGAAATGTTCATCATAGTCTTTATTGATGACCTTTTTGTCTACTCCCATAGTGAATATGATCACGCAGACCATCTTAGAATAGTGTTACAAACTCTCAGAGCCCATAAGTTATTTTCCAAATTCAGTAAGTGTGACTTTTGGCTAAGGTCAGTAGCTTTCTTTGGTCATATAGTTTCCATTGATGGCATTAAAGTTGATCCTTAAAAGACCAAAGCAGTGAGAAACTGGCCTATCCCTATCTCTCCATTAGAAATCGAGAGTTTTTTGGATTTGGCTGGCTATTACTGATGGTTTGTTGAAAGATTTTCATCCATTTCATCCCCCATATCCAGATTGACTCAGAAGAAAGTCAAATTCCAGTGGTCATATTCTTATGAAATGAATTTCCAGGATTTAAAGACTCGGCTCACTACAGCCCCAGTTTTGACTTTACCAGATGGCTCAGATGGGTTTGTGGTATATTGTGATGCTTCTAGAGTTGGTTTGGGTTATGATTTAATGCAAAGAGGTAAGGTCATAGCCTATGCCACTATACAGCTTAAGCCCTACAAAAAATAATTATCCCGCTCATGATCTTGAGGTAGCAGCTATTGTATTTGCCTTACAAATTTGGAGGCATTATTTTCATGGGGTATATGTAGATGTTTTCACAGACCATAAGAGCCTGCAGTATGTATTTTCTCAAAAAAATCTATACCTATGTCAGAGAAGGTGGTTATAGTTATTGAAAGACTACGACATGAGTGTTCGGTATCATCCGAGAAAGGATAATGCAGTGGTTGATGCTCTCAGTAGAATGTCTATGGGTAGTGTTGCTCATGTGGAGGATGGTAAAAATAAATTAGTTCAAGAAATTTGTCATCTCACACGACTAGGTATCTACTTAGTCGATTCAGCAGAAGGTAGTGTGTGGATGTAAAGTAGTTTAGAACCATCTCTGGTTTTCAAAGTAAAGGAAAAGTAGGACAGAGATCCCAATCAAGTTAAGTTAAAAGAGTCAGTCAGAGATCAGAAAGTAGAGGTTTTCTCCCAAGGGGGAGATGGTGTATTACGTTGACAGGGTCGGTTATGCATTCTAGGTGTAGATGACTTGAGGCAACAAATTCTTGCAGAAGCGCATGGTGCACGTTACTCTATTTATTCAGGGTCCACTAAGATGTATCGTAATTTTTGGGAGATCTATTAGTGGAGTGGGATAAAAAGGGACATTGCAGAGTTCGTAGCTAAATGCTCTATATGTCAACAGGTCAAGATTTAGCATCAGAAGCCTAGTGAATCTATGCATGAGTTCAGTATTCCTAGGTGGAAGTAGGAGGAAGTGAAAATGGATTTTGTGACGGGTTTGCCCCATACTCACTGCCAAATGATTTGATTTTGGTCATAGTAGATAGGATGACCAAATCAGATTATTTCTTACCAGTTCATACCTCTTATTCATCAGAGGATTATGCTAAGCTCTATATTAGAGAGTTGGTCAGATTACACAGAGTATTATTGTCCATTATCTCAGATAGAGGTACTCAGTTTACCTCTCATTTCTAGAAAGCCTTCCAAAAAGGTCTTGGTACCCAAGTTTACCTTAGTACAGCCTTTCACCCTCAGACAGATGGTCAAGAAAAAAAGACCATTCAAACTTTGGAAGATATGTTAAGAGCATATGCCATTGGCTTTAAGGGTAGTTGGGATGCCCACTTGCCTTTGATTGAGTTTGGATACAATAACTGTTATTATTCTAGTATTCAGATAGCTCCATTTGAGGCGCTCTATGGGAGGAGTGTAGATCTCCTATTGTTTTATTAGAAGTGGGTGACATCACAGTGGTGGGGCCTGACTTGGTATTTGATACCTTAGAAAAAGTTTAGTTGATCAAGGAAAGGCTTAAGACAGCTTAGAGCCGGCAAAAATCATATGCCGATATACGGAGAAAGGATCTCGATTTTGAGATTTGTGACTATGTGTATTTGAAAATATCTCCTATGAAAGGAGTGAAGAGGCTTGGCAATAAGGGGAAGATTAGTCCCCGATATGTTGGACCTTACCGAATTATCAGCCGTTTTGGAAAAGTAGCTTACGAGCTTGAGTTGCCTTCAGACTTAGCTTCAATGCATCCAGTGTTTTATGTCCCCTTGATAAATAAGTGCATAGGTGACCCAGCAGTTGTAGTCCCGATAAAGGGAATAGATATTCAAAACAGTCTTTCTTATGAGAAAGTCCCAGTCAAAATTTTGATCATCAAGTTTGCAGACTTAGCAACAAAAAAGTGCCTTTAGTCAAAGTTATTTGGCACAATCAGTCCATTGAGGGAGCTACTTGGGAAGCTAAACCAGATATACTAACCAAGTATCCTCACCACTTCTTCACAAACTCAGACTCATCTCAAGGTAACAGTTTTCCTTGAATTTACTCAGTTCCATGCTCGGATTACCTTTATAACTTTGTATGAGTTTAGTTGCATAGCATTCTCATATCATGCATACCTTCATGAAATAGCTTGGTGATGTGTCATGTTTTTAGAACTCAATTATCCTTCACTTATGCATGTTCAGTATAATAACTCAGTATATCAGTACTTTTAGTCATGTAATCATGTTTCAGTTGGGCGTGTTTAGTATATAAATTCAATATTCTCATCTTAGTCAATCTCATTCAAGGACGAATGTTCCCAAGGGGGAGATATTGAAAGACACCAAAAAATATTAAGCTTAACTCAGTCCTTTAAATCTTGAAAAGAGCTCCCAGACTTAGAAATTTTAGCTAAGTGCTTATACTTAGAATTATTTTAGCCTTCATAATTTGGCGATCCTACTTTATGACCCTTATGACCTTAAAATGTTGATCCTTGGATGAATCATGATCAGGTGTATCATTAGGTTACTTTGGGTGAGTTTGGTATTTTTTTAGACCTCATTCAAATCATATTCAAGTGGCCAAAATAGTTGGTCGACGCGATCTCAATGCATTGCGTTGGCCATAGCATCGACGGATAATTTTTCCATAGTTTTTAGTGCAATTCTAGTGAACCAACGTAAACTCAACACGGAGCATTGGTCATTGCGTTGATTCCATCAATGTGGTGCATTGGTAAGCACATTGTTGGGCATGCTTTTCTGTAATTAAATCAGCGTCCAAAGGGATATTTAGGACATTTTTCACACTTCTATCCAGCCCCCAAACACAAAATTAAACCCCTCAATAGGAAAAATACACTCATTATTCACTAAAATCCTCTCAAGAACAAACACTAGTCCATCACGTCAAGATCAAGATTCAAGAAATTCACCATCGATCTTCATGAATTTGTTTACCAAGGTATGTTAAGTGTTCATCCAAGGGTTTCCTTCCACCCTTGGAGTTCAAGAATCCTTTTAAAATTATAAGTTGATTTCTTTCATGAATTTTATGTTGACTTTGATTGTATTCATACGTATGATGTTAGTTGGGTTTATAGTACACTATTAATTACAAGTTTCATGAGAAATAAATAGCAAGTGTGTGTTGTTATATGGATTCATGTTAAAAACCCTTGAATTTGTGAGTTTGGAATTGTGATTATGATGCTTGTATGTTGACTAGTAATATATGCATAAACTATTCCCTCCAAGTAATTGATAAAATATTCATATGAGTTGAATACCGTAATCAGATCATGTTAGCATGTATACGAGTTT
Source organism: Capsicum annuum (assembly GCF_002878395.1). Lineage (NCBI taxonomy): Eukaryota > Viridiplantae > Streptophyta > Magnoliopsida > Solanales > Solanaceae > Capsicum > Capsicum annuum. The sequence goes on from NC_061121.1 coordinate 194,870,159, forward strand.
TATACCATGCAAGTGTTTGATTCCTCAATGAATGATTGTGGTAAAGTGTCCAGTTATCATGTTTTCAAGATTGTGCTATGTTTTACAATCTATGCAATCGAGTCCTGGGGGTATCTAATACCCAACAATCTAGTTGTTTACCTAGATTTAAAGTAGTTTCAGAATAGTCTCAGTGATGTCACATACAATAGCACTCATTCAGTTACAGAACTCAATGTATTTAGGCAGTTAACAGAATGCAGTACACTGAGTCAGTTAATAGAATTCAGTGAACTCAGTTCTATTCATTTAGACAGCACAATCAGTAATAGTTCAGTCAAGTCTAGTACAGTCTAGAAATCAGTTCAGTGACTATTCAGCTAGGAGTAGGAATCAACATCGAGTGAACCTGGTGATGGGGGCATTCCTGTCAGTAAAGGGTTTGACCCATAGTAGCAATTTATGCGTTATAGAACTACATAGCTAGCGTAGGTTGAGATGTCTTTCTGTCAGTCTAGGGTTGATACATCTCGTATGAGTTTTCCCTCCAACGAGGGTTAATGAAAGGGCTTCCTGTCAGTGAGGGTTAACTCATAGCCATAGTAAGTTTCCCTTGGCAAGGTGCTAACACCATTCCAACTGGGGTCACAAGTTGGACCCCAACTCAGATATAGTATCAGTAAACTTAGATATCAGTTATTTAGTTTTTAGAACTCATTATCCATTATTAATAAAATATCAGTTATAGTATACGTAGTTATGTGCATCGTATTGAATAATCAGTATTTATAGCAATTTTCAAATATAAATGTACCCTCATTCAATTATACTCATATTATTCAGTCAGTTATTTTTCATGCATATGAACCCATGCATTCGGCCTTACCTCACCTAGCACACCACTACATTTAAAGTACTGACATATACTTTTCTTTTGCGCTATAATGTCTTATATCATAGGTTCAGATGCATGGGCTCCTAACCATACCTAGCAGCTCAGGTTATTGGTAGCAGATTTAGTAGTGAGTCCTCATAGTTTGAGGATAGAGTTTTCTTTCAATTTATCAGTACCTCAATAGTCGGAGTTATTTTGGGGCTTGTCCCAACAACTCCACATTTAGACAGTTCAGTTAGAGGCTCGTTAGACTAGATTATTTCAGGTAGATGTTCAGTATTTAGTATTTACATATCAGTATTTGATTCAATTTTGAACCTTATGGAAGTATTAGCCAAATTTCTATATTCTTATAGTATTATTATTCAGTGATTGCAGCAGGTACCAATCATGGATTAGCTTATGGTCCTTCAGGATTATGAGCATCGTGTGACGTCTGGGTATCAACTCAAAGTGCTATAATCTAAAGGATCTAGATATGCCATATTATCAAGCCATTAAAAATAAGAGACATGATTCAATGGATTCTGCAATTTTTAAGAGCTAGAGGCATGCAGCGATATCAGCAAGTGCATCTTCTAGTAGTGTACCACCACTACCATCGCCTCTAACAGTTGATACATCCCCATCTGTGGATTATCCTGACATGGACGCTTAGTGCATCGTAGGTATATCTACTTTTACTTTGTCTTATATAATTTCTGCGCACTAGAGACAGTGCGCAGTTCTTAGTTGGGGGGGTATACCATAGCCTCTGCTGGTTTTTGTTGCCGTGCTTTTTTTCCTGTCGGCCGCAGTATGGTGTTAGAATCGGCATATCTAGGTTAAAATTTGTGTTGTGTTTTTCTATAATTAGGACATTTTTAAGTATCAAGGGCAGTTTTCATGTTTTTTATTTGACTTTTGAAAACTAAGATACCCCTCCAAAAGTTATGTATTAGAACAGTGTGAATATATATATGTGTGAACATTATAGATCTTATTATGGCATTAGGATTAGGGACATTATTATCAATTGCTAACAATTGCATGAACCGAATAGATAGTAGCTCACTATATTGACTCTTTCTCTTGTATGTGAGATGCTACTTAGTTCCCTTTGTGTGTTGAATTCAGAACTTGCCCAATTAGTTTTGTCTAGGTCGTAGGATAGTCAGTGAGAAAAAGATAATAGGCCGTTTTTAAGTTTTGTCCACTTTTAGCCTAAATAACCTTCCCTATGTGAAAAAGTATTCATTGATCCCTGATTTGAGCCTTATATCCTATTTTCTTGTTTCACCGTTCACCTTCCTATTTATGTTGCAACAACTATTTTGGCATGTTCCTCCTTGAACATTGTACAACTCAACTAAGGAAAATCACCTAAGTTGAGGGTGGTCATCATAGGGGTATATGATATAACGTGGGTATGTAGAAGGGTAAAATAAAAGAAAAGTAGTAAGGTTGGGTGTGGTAGCAAAAGAAAAGAAAAAGAAAAATTGTGAAAAATAAAAATGAAAGAATAAAAGACCAAACCCAATCTGAATATCCAATAAAGAATAAAAAGAGAGAAATAAGGGTAGAATAAAAAGAAAATCAGCTAAGAAGTGAAATCCCAAGGTTAGTGTAATTCCAAGGAAGTGTGGTCACTTGATATGTCCATACGCACCATACCAGCCCCCAAGCCTACATTACAAGCTGAGACAAGACCTATAGTGATCCTAACTTTACTTCCTGAAAACCATGGTAAAGAAAATAAGGGAAAGTCTATGAATTTGATGCACATTGATTGGAACTTCTCTTTTGAGTGTGAGTGTCTCTTTACTGTCTTTGCATTGACATGCATTATTTCATATGAGTGGGTGGGAAATCTTTTTTGTGAGGGAATATGATTCATATTGGTAAGTTGTCTACATGTTTGTGTAGTATTACTTGAACATATGCATCATTGTCTGTTGCTAATGTAATACCATACCTTGATACCATTGTGTCACATTATTGTTCTTTATGTTTATACACATTTGGTTTTGAAAAGTGAGATAAGAGGGGATGTTGTGATCGGAGCTTAAAGTGTTGATTGACTGTCCTGAATAGCTTAGATTCTCCTAGTTAAGCATCGAGTCATATTTTATTTTTTTATTATTTTATTATGTTTCCTGAGGACATGCAAATGTTCTAAGTTAAGGGTTTTGATGTGCTATAGAAATATAGAACTTTCAATGCTTAAAATGAGGAAAATATGCAAGTTTCAGAGGTTGTTTTGTTAGATATGATGCGCTTTGGGTATGCTTTGCAGGAAACTAGGTTTTGGATGCTAAGTTTGAGAAAAGGATGAAAAATGGTGATTTTGAATACTTATTAGATTAATTTTGGTTATCCATGTCACTTTCCAGATGTTCATGACCAAAGCATGTGATGAAAGTTGAATATTTAAAGCTTGATTGCAAGTATTGGAAGGTCCCACACTTACCTATGTCTACATGTGGACCACATGTAGCACGTGTGGACAAAATATAGCACATGTGGTCTGTATAAGGCAAAGGTAAGTACTGAAAGTGAAGATCGCGAGAGTAAAAAAGATGAAAATAACTTTTTTCACTTACCTATGTCAACATGTGGACCACATATTACAGATGTGGACATCATGTGGGTAAGGTAAGTGCCAGGAGTCCAAAATCCTGATATCAATAGCTACAAGAAATTTTTCCTACACATGTAGGTGTCTACATGTGCCCAGCGCCTAAGACCAGGCCGCATGTGGACACTGGCCCTTTTTTGTCCGATTTTGTTTGGGGTTTGATTTTAGGGTTTCCTTATGAACTATAAATACCCCTTATGTGTTTTATAGAAGTTATGTACTCTTGATACTTACATACATATTTTGATTACGAGATTTAATTTTGGTCTTGGAATTCTCTTGTATTGATTTTGGATGATTAATTTAGTTAAATTTTTGGGGTTTTACTTGTGATTATTATGTTTTCATCTTATGCTTTAAATCATGAATGTTATTGATTACTTCACAAGAATAGGTAGCTAAAAATCCTTATCTAGGGTTATGGAAATCCTAGCAGATTGACGAAGTAGGGGAATTGTTATTTTTGTTCTGAACCAATAACCATGCATGCATTGTATTTTCTTCACTTTAATAGTTGTCTTAGTGGTTCCAAACATTGGGATCCCACCTATATTATTGCTACTTACTCTAAAAGAGGAGAGTGACTAGGAAAATATAATGACAACAGTAATTTGAGGTTTAACTGTTGATCCATGCTACTAGGTAATATCTAAGTAAGATGGTTATCTTTTATCTAATAACTAGAGACTAAAAAGCTAATAGTTAACTGGGATCAAGATAAAGGTTAGTTAGATTACATCCTAAGACTAAAAAGGTAAACGGTAAAATCTGTTAGCTCATCCAAAAGACTATTAATAGTACGTAACTTATTAATTTTTCATACAAAGTATCAGGTCGGTTCAATAAAGGACAATAAGCCTATGGAGTTAAGAAGTCAGGGGGAGCACAATCCTAGTGTTCACTTATGACTGATAACAGCCGAAGTTAAGATTCATCAATTGTTTGATATTGCTACTCAAAACCCCCATTTACTTTTCCAGTTCTGCCCGTTGGTTACAATAGCAAAGAGCCACGATTCCAACTATTCCCTTGGGATTTAACCCCAACCTTTGTTGGCTTACTATATTTGATAGCGACTAGATAATATTTAAAGTTGAGGTGTAGCTTGGGCATTATCTGGTGACATATGAATATTTGAATGATTACTATTATTATAGGAAAACTCAGGTATGGGTAAGTACTGGTCCCAATAACCTTCGAAGTCCATGACACATGCTCGTAGCATATCCTTTAGCACTTGAATAGTCTTCTTAGACTGATCATTAGTATGAGGATAAAAACTTATTCTCAAATCAAGTTGAGTTCCTAACTCACTCTAAATAGTACTTATATGCTATAGAAATAAAACACTTCCGATGCTTAAAACTAGGAAAATATGTTGGTTTCTGAGGTTATTTTGTTAGATATGATCTATTTTTGGTATTTTTTACAGGAAACTATTGTGTTGGAATCTATTTTCATGAAAAAGGTGAAAAAAGCATTTTAGCTACTTTTTGGAGCAATTATGGATATTTGGGATATTTTTCATCTTGTTCGTAATCAAAGAATGTTTGAAAATCAAAGAAGATCTGAAAAGATGACTCCCGTAACTTAGCAAGTCAACATGTGGTCGTATGTAGGACCCACAGATCGCATGTAGGCAAAGCAAGTACTATAAGTCAAAATCTCAAGAACTAAATTGCAGAATTCTTGCTCTCGATACCTGTGGTTTGTACCTACGCCCTGTGCCAGGACTGTAGGTACTACCTATGCCCTGTACTAGGTCGTGGGTACAGACCACATGTGGGCACCAACTCGATTTTATCGTATTTTGTTCATGCTTTGGTTTTAGGGTTTCCTCATCAACTATAATACCCCACATGTACTTTTTTGTAGGAGTTACGCACGTTTGATATTCACAAACATATTTTGATTCCAAGATCCAATTTTGATCTTGGGATTTTCATATATTGATTTTGGTTCATTAATTCAGTTACGATTGTGGGTTTTATTACTTCTTATCATTGTGATTTCATCTGTGCTTTCAAATAAGGATATTATTGATTTCTTCACAAGCATGAGCAGCTAAAACCTATAGCTAGGGTTGTGGAAACCCTGGTGGATTGACAAAGTACGAAAAGTGTTTTCATTATTCTAAACCGATACTCATGAATGCATTACTTTATCTTTGTTATGATAGTTTTCTTAATAGTTGCATACATTAGGATCCCGCCTAGATATTGTTGCTTACTCTAAAAGAGAAGTAGTGACTAGGAAAAGATAAACACAATAGTAATTTGGAGTTTAACTATCGATCCATACTTCTAGTTTCTACCTTAATAAGATGGTTAGGTTTTATCTAATAACTAAAGACTCAAAAGGTAATAGTTAACTGGGATCAAGATAAGGGTTAGTAAGGCGACATCATGAGACTCAAAAGGCAAAGCGTAAAATTCTTATACTCATCCAAAATACTTTAGAAGGTATATAACTTATCGATTCTGCATACAAGGTATTGCGTTGGTTCAATAATGGACAATAAGCCTATGGAGTTGAGAAGCCAGAGGGAAGACAATTCTAGAGTTCACTTACACTGATTATAACCAAAGTCAATATAGTTACTTGCTCAAGATTACAGCACAACCCCCCCTCTCCCATTTACTTTCCTTGTTCTACCTCCAGACTACAACTGCTGAGATCTGGAAAGCCACGTATTCCCTTGGGATTCAACCCCAACCACTATTGGTTTACTATATTTTGATAGCAACCGTATCATCATCTAATAGGAGGTGTTGTTTGGAAGTCATCAAGTACTCCATAAACTTAAGGTAAACATAGTACCCCTATTGGATAGATCTAGTCCAACTTATCTACATTATAGCTCGCCCTCACATGAATAAAATATGTGAATTTGGTAAACTAATCTTTAATGACCCTTCAGGTTATTTTCTATACTCTTGCTAATTTTTTCCATTAGAGGTTTTCCATAGCTTTCCCAAGTCATTTATGACTTGCTAGAATTGATAGTTCAAGTATTGAGTAGTTCGTTTAGTTTTTAGAGCCAATTACTTGTTTATAAGTCTTTGTTGGTTCCAAATGTCCACTAGAAGAAAACTTTAGTAAAATAATCTCAAATACAAATTTTGACTGCACCAGTAGTTATGGAATATCGATTTTAGGCTATTTAGACTTTTGGTTTGGGTCCCAATGCACCCGAGCTCATTTCGACCTATTGGTTAAAAAGTTAAAAAATTGGAAGTTTTTGTGTCAGACCCATATTTGAATGAATGGAACTCGAATGGAATATCTTACTTCGCCAATGTATTTAAAACATCGAATTTAGTGTGGTTACATAATTCATTTGCAAATATCGGATTTTGAATCAATCTTGAGGCATCGTTGGAAACTTGGAAAATTTTCTAAGTGGATGGTGCAATGGCAATCGCACAAGGACCATCATGATTGCTCTATGGAGATTGAAATAATGCCAATAGAGATTCCAAATCATGTACGGCGATAGCCATATCTGAGTACCTGAGATAGGTATCTAAAGGCCCTTTGGGTCGCATTTTGGGCACTTTTCACTCATCCTTGAGACCTAGAAGCCTAATATAGTGTGATAAATACAAATTGAGTCTTGGGTGTGTCTTGAGATATTGGCTAGCATATATTTTCATGATTAACATTGGATTCAACGTGAGATTCCTTCAATTTCAAGTTTGAATTTCTTGAACTCTTGACCAAAACTCCAAATAGCTTAGGACTTGATTTTTGACCTAAATAAGCTTAGTTTTCACCTATTTCTTGAGGTTTATGATTCCTTAATAGTTTATGAACTTTGGGTTGACCTCAAAAATGTGTTATCCATTAGTGGGACCTACTTAGAGTTTTTGGTGTCATTTTTAGACCCAAAGCACAATGGTGCAATATGGGTATTGATATTCTCATAATGATGTGTATAATATGTTTTTGATAGCTTGACACCTTGAAGAAGCTTCTCGGAGTGGAAAATTGAAGGTTTAGCGGTTCATGAGCTTTCCACTAATTTTAGGTAGGTTAGGTTTATTCCTTGTTAGATTGAGCTATGTTATAGTATAATTGTGATATTGTGTTAGATTTAGGAGGGGTTTGAGGTGTTGAATTGATCAATGGTAAGTCTTGGTAGTAGTTTCATTTAGGTCACTTGTATGGCTTGAACCTTGGTGAATTGGACATCATGTCTTGTGGTTATCATGAGGATGCCTTCATTACTCTAGTTTGATATAAATGACCTTGTCACTCATATTGTGGGTAATTTGAACCTAGTTACTTACATTAATAGAAGGTCCTTAGATACTATGTGTGAGTTAGGTGAAGTGCATTTGAATGACCTTTACCTTAGGACTATTAGCGGCTAGCTTTACATTCAAGAGTAAATTTAGATACCTTAGCCTTGTCCCGAATAGAAGTTGGATTTAGAATGTATTTTAAGGAATTAGAAGTAGGTTCTTAACCCAACTTTATCTTGGATGGACATAGTTCCCTTGAAGACCTTAGATGCTTACTAAAGGCCTAAGAAATGCTCCCTTGGAACCATGTTGGTTAGTTATAGTAAATGGACTATGGTGATGACATTAGAAGTGATGTATATGGTTTTTTGGATAAATTATTGTTAATGCTATGAGTAGCTATGGATTATTCTATTCATGATATACTTTTGTTGAGTAATTAAGCTAATGGTCATGCTACAAATCCCCTTATGGGTACTATTTTGATTCATGATGTTAATGATTCTAGAAGGCATATTTATTAATTACATGGGAAGCTATGTTACTAATTATGATTGAAACCCGGTGATGATTTGTAATGCTCATGTTATATATTCATATATCTATTGGTAAATTAACATTGATGACAAATAATGAGTTATGGACGTATGCTCTTCCTTACTTGTCCTTTATGTTCATTTATTTTATCCTTGGTGGGGATTGTCATTTATTTTAGCACTTGTTGGGCTTGTCATTTACTTTAACCCTTGTGGGTCTTATTCCTTATTATTGACATTGATTTGCCTATGGTGATGATATTGATACCCGACAAGACCGAAGGAGATTGTGATGATAATATTAATACCCTAAAGACCAGAGAATGTTATGATGATGATATTGATACCCGACAAAGTCGGAGGATATTGCGATGATGATGACCGGAAAGGCCAAAGGGTGACTATAATGATATACCAGGCAAGGCCGGAGAATTATTATTTAATGTGCCTACGTGTAAATCTATTGGTTTGAGTCTGAATAGCCCTATGTATGGAACTTTTATGCTTATATACATATACGTGTGTATGAATAATGTGGATATAATGTGGCATTAGAATGTCTGATATAGCCCACTAGTATTAAATGCATATAAAGTGGTGAAGTTAATGATTAATGATAACCGAGGATTCGTGATGAATATTGTTTAATTGATTAATAAAGACTAGTGGGCAAGCGAGAAACTAGTTGTAAAATAAGGATTCACGTAGTGAGTAATGTTAGTGATAAATAATGGTTAGTTAAGAAATGTTGGCTATTAAAATGGCTATATGGTGAATAGTTTCCTAATAGATGACTATAATTATATGATGGCTAGGAATCTAATGGAATAGTTAAAAATCCTTGCTTACCTAATAAGTAGTGGCTAATGGGTATTGATGATAAGTAGATAATAATGATGATAGTTTTGAATATGGTTATATGGTTAATTTTGGTAACAAATGAAAGTTTGGAAAAATATCCAATTTGTGATAAATGTGGAATATGATGGACTAATGATGAGATTTGGATATATGTGTACTCTCCAGTAGTATGGGATATTGTGATGAGTTCTTTATTTTATGCACTAGTTGGCGTATAGGAGCCAACTTTGTACTTGTGTTTGCTTGTGGTTATACCTTATGGTGCGTTATGGTTTTGAATTGTCTATTACTTATGCACGACGGTGTTGGCATGTGTTAATGCCTTATGTTATACTATTATTTTGGTTTAATTACTTATTATGAATGGTGATGATGGATATGATTCAGGTCTGATTCTGCACCCTGTCTTAGTTATGATTATATTACATTTTATCATCTTTGTATCTTGACTTAGCTTAATCGACTGATGATGCCTAATAATTACCCATTGTTTTGGTACTCATACTACAGTTTTGTACATTTTTGGTGCAGATCCGAGTACTAGTTGTCGTTGTTGACTGTTGCTCGTGTGGTGAATGATTTTTGGAGATAGGGTGATCTCATGGAGTTCGAGTCATCCATTTTCGATCTATTTTTTATATTCAGTCTTTAGTATTCGATACAGATGTATTGACTATATTCTAAGTCTTTCGGGTTGTATTATTGACATTAGATGCTCTTGTACTGGATTTACCAAGTCATGGGATTGGTATTCGTGTTTGACTGCATATATATTTAGAACACTTTGTTTATATTTTAACTAGTGTTCATTGAATTTGGCCTATGTTGGCATTTCTTACCGAATAAACTCATTGCACTAGCTCCGAGTTATGGTATTGGCGTACCTACTAGAGAGATTTAGTAGGTGTCATCATGAACTATAAATCGAGTCGTGACAGATCCACAATCACCCATACAGTGTCAAACTTCCCCGAAGTTGGGGGTAGGCCAGCTGTGAAATCCATGGTGATCCGCTCCCACTTCCACTCAGAATTGGCATCCTCTACATCGTACCACTCGATTGTTGAAGCTCATACTTCACCTGTTGGAAATTCAAACACTTAGCCTCAAACTCCACAATATCTTTCTTCATACCACCCCACAAATAAAGCTGCTTTAGATCATGATACATTTTGGTTGTAGATGGATGAATAGAATATCTAGAACAATGAGCCTCCTCCAAGATTAATCTAACCCATCTACTAACTTTCGGCATATAAACTCAAACACTAACCCTTAAAACACCATTAGAAGTAAGAGATATTTCCTTATCATTGCCACTCAACACCTTATCATGAATCACCCTCAACCTGCAATCATCAAACTAATTAGCTCAAATCTCCTAAATCAAAGAAGATATTGCCTCCACAATGGGAAACACATGTTCAAGTGTCAAAATATCAAGCCTAACCAACTTATTTGTTAAATACTGAACCTCTAAGTTCAAAGGTTGCTCTTAAGTTAAAAGATGAGCTAGACTCTTTGTACTAGTTGACTTTTGGCTTAAGGATTCCGCAACCACATTTGCCTTTCTCAGGAGATAAGAATAGTTAGATCATAGTCCTTAAGCAATTCAAGCCAACTTCATTATCTCATATTAAGATCTTGCTGACTAAAGAAGTACTGAAGGCTACGATGATCCGACAAAATTTCAAGATGGACCCTATAAAAGTAAAGCCTCCATAAACTCAACACAAAGATGAAATCTGCCAACTCTAAGTCATGGATAGGATAATTTTTCTCATGGGAATTCGACTGATGAGAAGCAAAAGTGATTACCTTACCTCCTGTATGAACACAGCTCCCAATCCAACTCCGAGATTATTATAAAATATGATAAATCTCACGCCCTCCTTGGGCAAAGTCAGGATAGGTGTTAAAGTCAACAACTCTTAAGATTTTAAAAGTTTGCCTCAAAAGTATCCGATCACTGAAATATCACCTTCTTTTGAGTTAATTTGGCCAAAAGAGATGCAATAGAATAGAAACCCTTCATCAAACGCCAATAGTAACCCACTAAATCTATGAACTCCAAATCTTGTAGGACTAATAGGCCTAGCCCAATCACAAATGGTCTCTATCTTGATTGGACCAACTATAATGCCATCCTTAATCACCACATGACCTAAGAAAGAAATAGAATCTAACCAAAACTCGCACTTGGAGAACTTATAATATAACTTTTCATCACATTATCTTTGAAGTGCATTCCTCAATTATCTCATATGATCATCCATATTTTTAGAATAAACCAAGATATTACGTATAAATACAATCATAAAAGAGTCAAGATACGGTTGAAATACCTGAATTATCAACTCTATAAATGCTTCAGGGGCATTGTTCAACCTAAAGGACATGACTAAGGACTCAAAATGACTATATTGAGTTTGAAAAGCCATCTTTGGAGCATCTAAAGCTCTGACCTCAACTGGTGATACTCGGATCTCAAGTCAATCTTGGAAAACACTGAATCACTCTGAAGCTAGTTAAATAAATCATCAATGTAAGGAAGAGGATACTTATTCCTGATAGTCACCTTGTTTAACTAGCGATAGTCAATACACATGTGCATCAAACCATGTTTCTTCTTCACAAACAATACAGGAGTACCCCAAGGGAATACACTAGGTCTAATGAAACCCTAACTTAATAAATCTTGCAACTACTCTTTTAATTCCTTTAACTTAATTGGGGCCATCCTATAGGAAGGAACAGAAATGGGCTTAGTTACTAGCTTATCATTAATAGCAAAAACTATATCACGATCCAGAGGCATACCAAGCAAGTTTGTAGGAAACATATCCTGAAATTTCCTAATAACTTGAACTAAAACCAAAGTAGGCAGTGAAGTAACACTAGTATCACGAATGAATGTTGAGAAATATTAAAATCTTTTTTCTAATATATGATAAGTACGTAGAAAGAATATAACTATCTTTGGACCTAAATTAAGAGTACCCTTTGAAGCTAACCTTGATACACCTGGAGTAGCTAGAATCATGGCCTTGGCATACCTGATTAAAAAAGCATGATAGAGAGCTAACCAATCCATACCCAAGATAATATATCAATGATGTCTTGGATAATTAAGTCTACCCAGCTTTTATGCTCCCAAAGGTAATAACATAAGCTCGGTATACCTAATCCACCACTAAAGAATCATCTATGGGGATAGAAATATGAAGAAGCACAATAAAGAACTCATATGCAGTATCAAAACTAGCAGTAATATATGTAGACACATAAGAGAATATAGACCCACGGTCAAATTACATGAAAGAAAATCAATAACAAAAAAGGATGATACCTATAATAACTACATCAGGGGCCTCTTTCTTGGTCACTCGAGTATAGAATAAAAATGACCATTTATGCTCCCATACTAAGAAACCTTGCATCTACCATCACAAGCTCCCTTAAACCTAGCTCATTCACCTCTAGTACCACCCCTACCATATTGTGAACCATTTTTTACTACAAAAATAGGAGCATGGCAAAGATGAAGCTAAGAACCCTAAGGCCAAACACACACCGACAACAGTCTTTCGCCAAATAACCAACCTCAGGGCACATATAACACCTTATATTGCCTAACTCAATCTATGAAGGCCCAAAAGAACTAGGATAATTTTTCTAGCCTAATGAATTGAAATTGGAACCGCCACCTACATGACCTAATACCTGGCTACCTAGAGCCGCAGAAATCGAAGGCCTACCACATGTTCCTTATACAGATGCCTGAATAGGCCTTCCATGATAACTATGGGAACCACTACTAAATAAATCCCCACTTAAGGATTCATGTCCATTAAACTTACTCTGTCAGTACATGTTCTTTGTGACTCCCTGAGAAGCCTAGTTAATCAACTCAATCAAATTAGAATGCTCAATAATACTCTAAAAAAAGCTCTTGAAACTACTATCTTAGTTGTAGCTAACTTATTAGGACCTACCAATCCCTTGACAAATTACCTAACACTCTCTAACTTAATGGATATTTTGGCAGTGGTGAATAACTGGATATAGCATAAAAGAGTACCTCATACTCAGCAATGGTGTGGAGCTCTACTCTAAATAATCAAACTTATCGCTCATATGATCTATCAAACTATAAGGCATAAACCTCTCTAAAAAAGCCTCAGAAAACTAACTTCATGACATAGAAGGTAAAAACCCAATGGTCTACAGAAAGAAAGAGACCTTCACCACTACCTAACCACATCGATTAATTGATAAGTTGTATAAACAATGTCATAATACTCAAGGGATCCAAGGTGATGCAACCTCTCCCAGTAGTCTATTAAAAACTAATATGTGTCCTCTCTAATCGCATTACTAAACTTGGAAGGATCCAATTGAATAAACCTTTTTTGATCATCAGAAAATATCATAGACCCAAAACAACTAGGGGAACAATAAATCTAGTAGTAGAATAAAAGTGTGGGGGTACCACAGAGGATGGATGTGCCCCTAAAGTCGAAATACCATAAGCAGAAGTCGATATTATTGGTGAAACATCACTCAAAGTCTAAGAAATACCCAGTACACTTGAAGGAACACCATACAAATGGCTCAAAATATGAATCAATGAGTCTTTTAGCATTAGGGTGTTAACCAAACCTTATGGGACATGAGCAGGACTCTTGTTCTCTAATCAATAATCACCCTCTAATACTCAAACTCATGCTCAAGAGAAGCCTCCCTAGCATGTCCTCTATTCGGAGTAGCTTCTCATGTATGTCCTATACCTATAGGTCATTCATGACCCCTACCTCACCCCTTGATGATTTAGGTGGATTTCTGCATCTAAGTGTTGTTATCTAGCCTTAATTAGCTTAGTTTTAAGGACTTCTAGTGTGCATAAGGAGTTAATATTCATATAAATAAGCATATAAGTGTTAAAATATGTGTTTATAATATTGATGGTGTTTTCGAATCAAGTTTCGAATTAAATTGTACAATTGGAGTTTAAACGAGAAAACTAGTATTCTTAGATTGGGCTATGTGTTATTCTAGTTTGTCTTATTAGACTCTATCTTGTTGTGACCTCTAATTCTTGGTATTTAATGATATAGGAAGCTTGGTGAGATGTTACACTTGATAAATTAATGATATAAAGATGGAATTAAAGAGGAAAAGCTACCACAAAGCAACGAATCAAAGGCCAAACGCATGGAGTAAACTGTGTCAAAATCTACAAATTTTTGGCTTAGGGGTGTGCCACAACTATAAGGGAATCCACTCCCTTGGTTTCAAATGATAATACCAATTCCATTATCTCACCCCGATATGGGCATGCCATGCCCTTATCACGCCAATGTCATAGCATGACATACTAGTGTTTCAAATTTGACCAACTTGTTCTTAGTATAAATAAGACACTCCAACACTTTTATAAACTCCTTTTACAACCTTAGGAATTGAAATACACTTGATCAAGATTCCCTTAGGATTTTTATTCCCTCTTTTAGTTTAATTTTGGATTATTTATATGGATTTCCATTATTATGATTCTTTGTAATTCTATGAGTGGCTAAACACCCTCATACGGAGTTGAGGGAAAAAACATGAATACTTAAGATTGTAATTAAGGTGATTTATGTTATTTATCACTATTGGTTGTTCATATATTCTTGTCATTTACTATTCTACAGATTCGCGACTCTTAGTATAAATGCATAATTCTATTGTGAGCTCGAAAGAAGGAATAATAGAGTAGAATCTAGGATATATGGAATAGGATCTTAATCATTCAATGAATTAAAATTATGATTTGCATTTAGGATAGGAATACACCTAATTCACCCTATTTGGTTCATAGATGGGAAGAAATACAAATGCATTTATCTTAGTCCCCGTATCCCCGCTCAATGATGTAGTTACAAGGATAAATTAGATCCTTGAATAGAGGTTCGAAATATCACAATCATGTTATAAACCTCGTGAACCAATAATCAAGATAATCAACTAAACCAATGAGATTGCATAGCCAAGTAGGATTGTTTGTAGTGCGTCAACCTTGGGTTTCTCATCATTATTGTCTAGGTCCTTTACATTACAGTATTATTAAGTTTAGTTTTAGTTTATAACTCTCAAATAGTCTTAGTTACATTTGCACTTGTTTAAATCTTAGTAGTGACACTAGAATTAAATCAATGTTTAACACAAGTCCCTATGGGATCAATACTTAGCTTTCAAAAGGGTATTTTACTACTTGATGGACCATGTGCACTTGTGTGTGTGCTATAACAACCCAATTTTCTAAACCGAAATGCTACACGGTGCTTATGACCCTGAAGGACCACAAACTAACCACAATAGGCCATAAG
This sequence comes from Capsicum annuum, assembly GCF_002878395.1. NCBI lineage: Eukaryota > Viridiplantae > Streptophyta > Magnoliopsida > Solanales > Solanaceae > Capsicum > Capsicum annuum. The sequence goes on from NC_061121.1 coordinate 194,885,665, forward strand.
GTTCAACTGAATAAAATATCTGACAAAAGTAAAATCCATATAGGTGGCAAATACCCAAAAACAACTGAAGTCTGAGTCAAATCTGAACTAAATCTGAAAGCCTCTAAATGCTGTCTGAGTAAGGAGTTGAAGGAACATGTCTCCAACTAAGTCCGTCTAGCAAAACTAAACTAAAATAATAAATGAAATAAAATAATATCATCCTCGAAGAGATGAGGACTCACTGCAACTCTACGACTGGAATGCTACTGTTGATCTGGAACATATGCCTCTGAACCTATGGTGTAACATAAGAGAAAGTACTATAGCGCAAATGTGTCAATACGTCTGAATGTATTGAGTATACGAGTGAGGTAGGCTAAATACAAAGGGTTATATGCATGAACAATGCTGACTAATATGAATATGAGAATACATACATACATAAGCAACTATAACTGAACTATTAGTGATACTGACTACAGAGTCTGACTACTGACAACATGACTTTACTGATACTGAGATATTGAATTGATGAATAACTATTTCTGACAGTTCAAATTATGAAGAACTGGTCTGATTAAGTATGTCTAATAGTTCTAAAACTGAATACTGATAATATAAGTAATGACAACTGATATAACTGATATAACTGTGAAGATCAATATGACCGATGTAACTAATACTGAGCAACTGTGTTTAACAGTCTGAGTTCTAATGGAACTATCTAAGTTCCATTCTATATGGAGTAACTGAATTTGATATCAGTCCTATCTAGCGGGTGATCTTTAAATCTGATGATCCTGATACTAATTAACTATAGTTGAGATCAGTCCTATCTAATGGATAATCTTGAAGTCTATTTATAATAATAAGGATTGACTGTCTCTAATAGTACTGAAGTTGTACTACTGAACTGAGTTGACTGTATCTGACAGTCCTGAATCTATAACTGAAACTGTGGGATGTATTCATCTAACCGACATGCCCCATGCTAAGATGATTGGGGTCCGATCTCTGCCCTGACTGGAAGAGTTTCAGTACCGCACCATCAGTAAGGACAACTGCTATAGAGTCAGTCCTAACCTAGCAGGTGACTCCTGGGATCAGTCCTATACATATAAACGTGCTAACGGGTGACCCTTGAGTATGCCAGTCCTATATAATAGGTGACATCTCATACCTACGCTGGCTACATAGTTCTAGAACTTAAGGATTGCTTCTAAGGATCTCCGTCCTTTCTAGCAGGTAAGTCCCTATCCCTAGGCTCACTCGGTGCTGAATCCTACTCCCATCTGAAAGACACTGAACTGGATAACTAAGCTATACTGAATAATTAAACTGAACTGATTAGTTGAACTGATACTAATTAACTGAACTGATACTAGTGGTATTGTTTAGCAGAGCTAAACTAGGTTTAATAAGTTCCCTTGACTGAAGAAAAGTACTGATTTTTGAGGACTGACAGAGAGTACTACAATTATTGAGATCGCTAGGAATACTGTTGTTACTGAGATCAGTGAGATTATTGAGTACCAAGGTTACTGAACTACTGAGACTTCTGAGATTTTTGAGTTTTCCTGAGTGACATGAATAACTGAATTATATAGACCATGGCTTGACTGAGAGTATCGTGATAATATGACATGGCACTACGCACACTGCTATATTATTTTGGGTACAAATACCCCCAGGATTCGATGGAAGGAAACTGACACACATGACTGACTTGATCATAAGAATAGAGTCCACAATTCACAAAATCATAAGTAGGGTATTTCATACTACACTTGGTTCTCAATATCTTATACATGTAAGGGGATGCGCACAACATGTATATACTCGCTTTGCTTTAATATCATGCTCATTCCATATCACAACAATAACACACAACAATAATGTGGAGTTCATGTGGAATCATAAAGAATAGAACATAAGCTTGTCATTTAAGCACTATTAAGTCAAAAAAATATGGATTCTATCATTCTTGGCATTTTATCAAACACCTTACATGTACAACTTGGGGCATAGGTGTACTTATCAATTTGACAATCCATCCAAAATTCATGGGTTTCAACTTACTCATATTCTTCATGAAAAACACATCAAGATACAACCTTGAATCCAAACAACAATCATCAATATAAATATAGTCATAACACAACAAGAAAATCACAATTTATAATTTAAAACATAATTCTTGAGCTCCATGGATGAAAGGGGCCCATGGATGAACACTATGCATACCTTAAAGCTTGATCTTGAAAGAGATCTAATGTTTCTTGAAGGTTCTTGAAGAAATCCTTAGGCTTGTTGTTGATTTTTCTTGACTAGGATTTAACCCCTTTGGGAGAGAATGCTCTTGTTCTTGAGGAGATGATCTTGAGAGAAAACCCTAATCTTGTGGTTGAGAGTGTATAAGAGAGCTTTTTGATATGTTTAACTAAAGAGAATGAAAGATAATATGCTCCTTGAGGGTTATAAGTCATGGAAAGTGAAGGAAAAGATCAAAATACCCTTGAAAAAATGTCCCTCAATTGCTAGAAAAAAAATAGCTGACGACATTCGTGACAAGTCGTCAAGCTGGTGATAAGTCGTCATGAAATGTCGTCACAAAAGGGTAAAATCTTGATTTTCTGGTTAAGGTTGACGACATTAGTGATAAGTCATCACGGGCATGAAGTCTTGTCATAAAATTTCATTACTGGGATTAGAAATCTTCCCAGGGCTAACGACATTGGTGATAAGTCATCACGCTTGTGACAGCTTATCATGAATGTTGTCACTCAGTTTCCCAGCCTGACATGCTGGAGTAAAATAGGCATAACTCCTTGCTCTGATATTATATTTAGGCAAAATTGGTATTTTTGAAAAGATAATTCAACTATCTATCTTTTGGTAGGTCATAAGATCAAAAATTCATAGCATAAAGAAAGATATGCTCATTCAAAGTTGACTATAGCAATATCCTTCCCAAGAATTCAATCGATAAGGAATATTTTGATTCGTCTAATAGCTAGGAGTTATTTGAAGACTTAATATACATCTAACTTGCTCCTAAAACTATAAAATAACCATGATGTACTATCCATGATCTTGAAACGTGGCGCTAATATTGGTTCAGTTTTTTTGGGGTATTACAATATCTCCCCTTTGGGAACATTCATCCTCAAATGAGAATGACTGAGATGGAAGAAAAGGTCAACTGAAGTATGTACAATACATACACTACTGAAACATGGTTTTGGGAATGACATGACTAATAAGCTGAATACATCATACTGAACATGGATGTCTGATGCATGAGTAACTGATTTATGAATGCACGACTGAGTGTTCTGATGAACTTAGTTTCTCATAGTAAGAATGCATATCTGATGCCTAATTGATGAGCTGAATCCATGCATATCTGATGCATGATTATATGACTAACATGATACGTGAATGCATGATAGAAAGTACTAATAAGTTGATCACACATATCTGATGCGTGAATATATGATTGAACGGGCTCAGAAACATGCGGCTGAACATGCAATGGTAAAGGTACCAATTTTGAACTAAAATCTAAGCATGGAACTGAATACAAAGTTTGGTACTAAAATCTAAACATGGGAACGAGTAAGCTCAAAGATGACTGTCACCTTGAACTGAAAAATATCGATGAGTCTGAGATTAATCACTCAATATGCATGAGCAGAAACATAAGAACATAACTGAGTCTAGAACGTGATACATGAATTGAACTGAGTCTACAATGCATGACATGGATAGAGTATCATATCGTGGAATAAACTGAGCCATTGGGTACATGGCTTACTATTGAGTTTTAGAGCTAGAGGGCCAGCTCATAAGTAAAACTTCCTCCAAAATAGATTCATCAAAGAAAATGACATGTTTAAATTATGAAAGTTTAAGGGCTAAAGTGTATCTCCCCCTTGGGAGACTATGTCCCTTGAAGGATGCTGGACTGACGTTGTTGAGATATTGAGGAAGTTGAGGCGATGCACAAGGAATCTACGAAATAGATTATAACTGAACCTTGGGAGTCTGGGACTAATGCATGATGCAGAAACTGAACTGAACTTGCAACTACTAGGAGTTTCTACTTAGAATAATTACATTTCCTAATATCTTGGATAGCATGAATAGATGCAAGGATGAGGAAACAAACTATACAAATTTGACTGCTCGATTGCTAAACTGACTTGCTGGCTTTACTAACTAACTCATGCTGAAACATATGTCCAAATCAGAGAAAGATATCTAACAGTGCATACCATAAACATGAAAGACTAGTAACGTACCTGAATCTAGGTCAGGGAAACTTTTTGGATCATGACGGGTCTGGAGTGCATAAAGTCTATTCTGATGCTGACCACTCTTGGTGTCTTGCTGATGCAACTCTTTACCCCTTTGTTCTAGAACTCTACACTCTCACATACTGTGGCCTATCTTGCCACACCAAAAGCAAACATCATTGCCTACCCTACATGCACCTAGGTGATTCTTACCACACTCTTAACAAAACAGATAAGTAAGACTTCTATTCTCACTACCCTGGGCCTCGGAGCCTGGCGCTCCATCATGAAGGTTATTTTGGGACTTAGGTACTGGTGAACTAGCTGAGGATGGATTTGGGACTGAAAACTTCTGACTATGCTGAGAACGGTTACCACCCTGTGACTTAGGCTGAGCAAAGCTGAAACTACCTATCCTTGCTCTCTTAGTATGTCTCTTTCTCATTCTAAACTTCTACTCCTTTATCTACTGAGCATGAGTCATAAGTCTGGCTAAAGTCATATCACTATTCAACATGGCAAATCTGCACTCGTTTACCATGTTATCGCTCACCCCTAACATAAATATACTCATCTTGGCTCTGTTATTTGCAACCACATGAGAGGCATATATGGATAATTGAGTAAACCTAAGAGAATACTCTTTCACTGTCATACTGCCCTGCCTAAGGTTGATAAACTCTAGCACCTTAGCTTCTCTAAGCTCTAGCAGGAAAAATCTATCAAGGAAGGTAGAGGCAAACACCTCCCACTCCATAGGACCTGCATCATCTAACCTTTCTAACTTTCACTATTTGTACCAAGTATAAGCTATATCCTGCAACTGATATGCAGCTAACTCAGCACTTTCCATAGTAGTCACCTCCATAATATCTATCACTTTCTAAATCTGATCTAAGAATTCCTGTGGGTCCTCATATGACTTAAACCCCCTAAAAGAAGGAGGATTCAATTAGGTAAAGTCCCAAATTCTAGCTGCAGCTGAATTGGCCACTGGATTGGTCAGAACGATAGTTGGTTGTTTATTCTGGGTAGAAACTAATTAAACAAGAGTGGTGAATACGGTCCTAAACTCCGCATGAGAAATATGATCGCCCAAAGGGTCTTTGGGCTGAGGGGCTGACTGATTCCTATTTTTTCTTTTAGGAGGCATATTCTATAGAAGAAAGAGAGAAATGGATTAGACTTAGAGTGACTTGAGATTATGCTCACTGGCACGACATGAATACTGAAAGAAGGGAAACTATTCCTAAAACATCTCATAGCCTCCTGCACATAAGTGTTTTGCACAACACAAGCATGTACAAGACTCTACTAGATGCGACTTTCAGACTTCCTAGGACTTTATTAAACCTTAGTCTCTAATACCAAGTTTGTAATACCCCTATTTTCTGAATTGGAATGCTACACGATATTTATGACCCCAAAGGACCATAAGCTAACCCATGACTGATATCTATACCTATACACTGCAATATATGATGTAATAATATGGAAAATATGAACATTAGGACATAATATTCAAATGAATAAAATATCTAACAAACATAATATCTATATGGGTGGCAAATACCAAAAAACAACTAAAGTTTGAATCAAATCTGAACTAAATTTGAAAGCCTCTATATACTGTCTGAGTAAGGAGTTAAAGGAAAATAACTCCAACTAACTTCGTCTAGCAAAACTAAACTAAAATAATAAATAAAATAAAATAATATCATCCTCGAATAGATGAGGACTCACTGCAACTCTACGACTACAATGCTACTGTTGATCTAGAAAACGTGCATCTGAACCTATGGTGTAACAAAAGAAAAAGCACCATATCACAAATATGTCAGTACGTCTGAATGTACTGAGTATATGAGTGAGGTAGGCTAAATGTAAAGGGTTATATACATGAACAATGCTGACTTATATAAACGTGAGAATACATACATAAGCAACTATTGCTAAACTAGTGGTGATACTGACTACATAGTCTGAATACTGACAACATGACTTTACAGTTACTGAGATACTGAATAGGTGAATGACTATTTTTGATAATTTAAATTATGAAGAACTGGTCTAATTGACTGTGTCTAACAGTCCTGAAACTAAATACTGATAACATAAGTTATAACAACTGATATAAGTGTAAAGATCGACAAGACCAATGTAACAGATACTGAGAAACTGTATTTAACAGTCTGAGTTCTAATGGAACTATCTAAGTTCCATTCTATATGGAGTAACTGAATTTGAGATAAGTTTTATCTAGTGGGTGATCTTTAAATCTAATGATCCTAATACTGATTAACTATAGTTGAGATCAGTCCTGTCTAATGGGTAATCTTGAAGTCTATTTATAATGATAAGGATTGACTATATCTAACAGTACTGAATCTGTACTACTAAACTAGGTTCACTGTATCTGACAGTCCTGAATCTGTAACTGAAACTATGGGATGTATTTATCTAACCGACATGCCCCATGCTAAGCTGACTGGGGTCCAATCTCTGCCCTGATAAGAAGGGTGTTAGTACCGCTCCACCAGTAAGGACAACTGTTATGGAGTCAATCTTAATCTAGCGGGTGACTCCTAGGATTAGTCCTATACAAATAAATGTGCTAACCGGTGACCCCTGAGTATGCCAGTCCTATCTAACGGGTGACATCTCGTACCTACACTGGCTACGTAGTTTTGGAACTTAGGGATTGCTTCTAAGGATCTCTGTCCTTTCTAGTGGATGAGTCCCCATCCCTAGGCTCACTCGATGCTAAATCCTACTCTCATTTGAAAGACACTGAACTGGATAAATGAGCTAAATTAAATAACTGAACTGAACTGATTAGCTGAACTGATACTGATTAACTGAACTGATACTAGGGGTATTGTTTAGCGAAACTAAACTAAGTTTACTGAGTTCCCTTAACTGAAGGAACGTACTGAGTTTTGAGGACTGACTGAGAGTACTAAAACTATTGAGATTGCTAGGAATACTGTTGTTACTGAGAGCACTGAGATTACGAAGTACTGAGGTTACTAAACTACTGAGACTACTGAGATTTTTGAGTTTTCCTGAGTCACATGACTAACTGAATTCTATAGACCGTGGCTTAACTGAGAGTATTATGATAACATGACATGGCACTAGGAACACAGCTATATTATTTCAGGTATAAGTACCCCCAGGACTCGATGGAAGGAAACTGACACACACTACTAACTTGATCATAAGAATAGAGTCCACAATTCACAATATCATAAGTAGGGGATTTCATACTACACTTGGTTCTCAACATCTTATACATGGAAGGGAATGCGCACAACATGTATATACTCGTGTTGCTTCAATACCATGCTCATTCGATATCACAACTATAACATGGAGTTCATGTGGAAACATAAAGAATAGAACATGGGCTTGTCATTTAAGCACTATTAAGTCATAAAAACTTTGGGCATAGGTGTACTTATCAATTTGACAATCTTAATCCATCCAAAATTCATGGGTTTCAACTAACCTACTCACATACTTCATGAAAAACACATCAAGATAGAATCTTAAATCCAAACAACAATTATCAACATGAATATAGTCATAACAAAACAAAAAAATCATAATTTATAATTTAAAACATGATTCATGAGCTCTATGGATGAAAGGGATCCATGGATGAACACTACGCATACCTTAAAGCTTGATCTTGAAAGATATCTAATATTTCTTAAAGGTTCTTGAAGAAATCCTTAGGATTGTTGTTGATTTTTCTTGACTAGGGTTTAACCCCTTTGGGAGAGAATGTTCTTGTTCTTAAGGAGATGATTTTAAGAGAAAACCCTAATCTTGTGGTTGAGAGTGTATGAGAGAGCTTTTTGAGATGTTTAACTAAAGTGAATGAAAGATAATATGCTCCTTGAGGGTTATAAGTTGTGGGAAGTGAAGTAAAATACCAAAATACCCTTACAAAAATGTCCATCAATTATTGGAAAAAAATAGCTGACGACATTCATGACAAGTCATCAAGCTGGTGATAAGTCGTCATTAAATGTCATCACAAAAGGGTGAAATCTTAATTTTCTTGTTATGGTTGATGACATTGGTGATAAGTCATCACAGGAGTGACGGCTTATCACAAAGATTTTTCACTGGGATTAGAAATCTTCCTAGGGCTGAAGACATTGGTGATAAGTCATCACGCTTGTGACAGCTTATCACGAATGTCGTCACTCAGTTTCCCAACCTGACATGCTAGAGTAAAATGGGTATAACTCCTTGCTCCGATATTAGATTTAGGTGAAATTGACATCATTGGAAAAATAATTCAATCATTTATCTTTTGATAGGTCATGAGCTCAAAAATTCGTAGTATTACGAGAGATATACTCATTTGAAGTTGACTATAGCAATATCCTTCCCAAGAATTCAACCGGTAAGGAATGTTTTGGTTCGTCTAATAGCTGGGAGTTATTTAAAGACTTAATATACATATAACTTGCTCATAAAACTATAAAAGAACCATGATGTACTATGCATGATATTAAACATGGTGCTAATATTGGTTTGGATTTTTGGGGTTATTACAGCGCTTGGGCGTAACACCTGACTAGGGCTCTACTATTGTGTGTCCTCTCTACATCCCTAGAATTATTAGACCTAGTCCTCACCATCTGTGTGGAAAAGAATGGAATATAAGTTTAGAACATAGGGTGTGAATAACCCGCATGATAAGAAATCAAATTAGAGAAGTTTTTTCGTAAAGATGTCTTATAACCTCTCAAATTTTGATACAGATATCTATGTACCGATCCATGAAACTCTACTAGACATCCTGCTCTTACACTTATGAGATTGGTGAACCTAGTACTTTGATACCAATTTATCATGACCTAAAAGTTAAGGTTAAAATGATAAATACTGAGACCCAGCCTTGGTAGATAAGCCAATTACCCAAAAAGAAAAGAGAAATTCAAAGTATAAACTAAACAGAATAATGATATTTCTAGAATGAAGTCAAGTCAACACACACACACACATAAATATATAGTGAAAGTCTGAATAAAACATCTATAATATGAAACACCCTAGGTTCCTGGGCTCCTAAACCTTAGAAAATTTCTTAGATTATTGGTCCTTAGAAAGTATAAAACTAGGGAAAACAACTTGTATATTGGGATACAAGTGGTATGGTTAGTCTTATGCTGACCAGTGTTGGTTGGTGAGTTTGATTTGGTTTCTGGAATGGATATGACTTGGGTGTATGAGTCATATCGATGGACACAGGTTGTTTGGTTACTTCACTTAATATTAGGCTTGGTAAATTAAGTTTGATCTTAGTATGAGTCACTCACCAAGAGCCGTAAGCTTGGGTACGAGTCATACCATGGACTCGTATAGTGGACAGTGTTAAATCCTCTTGGAATTCTATTTTTCCAGGAGTACAGGTCGAGGGTACTATCGTATACTTAGATACGAAATGGTTTGTTATGTGTCATACCTTGTACAGTGTTGGGTCCAAGGGATATGACCTTGGGTACGAGGGGTGGGTACCACTCGTATTGGAGGGTATGACAAGTATGGACAGTCATACCCACCTGACGGGATTTTTGGAAGTTTAAGTGAGGGAAATCAAGATATTTCCCCACTTATCCAAATAAGGCCCCATGACATATATTCCTACTGGGAGGTTATTTTCCCTATTATTCTATTCATTAACACTTAGAAACTTCTCTTAGACACTCTATAATTCTCTCTAAGGCTTTTGGGTAAAGAAAGTCTAGGGTTTCATCTTGAGGATTAATTTGGGGCTCTTGTTGGTGATTTCTTGCTATCATCTTCTTAGTTTAAGTCATGTTCTCTTCCCTCATTATTAGTTCCAACTAAAGGCATGGCTTTATACAATGTTTTCATGGCATGATTATTGTATGGTTTTTGGTTTTCAAATATAATATGGGGATTTATGTTATAAATGTTTGGTTATGGTTTTTCCATGTTTTAATTATGCTTTTATATGCTTTAATGGTGGTTTTGGATAAATGGTTTCATGGGAATGGTTATTTGGTAATTGGATTTGGTTTTGAAAATACTATGCCCCCAATATGTTTGATAAAATGCCTATGATAATGCTTTCACTACATTGCTGGATTTTAATGGAACTATTGCATGGTTTGAACTTGGTAATGGAACCCTAAATGGTTTAACTAGTTTGGAATTATTAAATATAATGGTTTTGGTTTTAACAATCATTCTTGTAAGGCACAATAGAATCCCCCAAGTAATCATAATAATGGAACACTTGGGGGGTACATGGGACTCCCCCATGTTAACTTGGTAAATAGGTACACGAGAATCCCTTTACCTTAAAAGGATTTGGCTAAGTACAATACTTGTAAGATACTATCGGTATGATGATACCACTATTAATAGCCTTGGTAAATAATAAATGGTATAATGGTTTGGTTCGTTGGAAATGGTTTTAATTTGGAAATAATGGTAGGGTGTGATAGCTAACCGTGAAGGTGGGAGTTAAATGAACGAACACTAGAAACTCATGTTTGCTGACATGAGGGGTAGGTCATGGTGACCTTATATGATACTATGAGGTATAAGGGAATCCTCTAATTACACTGTACATATGTATCATGGAGGGTAAGGGTACTTGGTAATCTCCTACTCTAATGTTATCTCTGGGGCATTGATGCCTGTTCAGGGGGTTACACTGGACCCATATATCCTATGGGTGGTTAAGGATAATTAAGCTACACATACCCAGGTAAATAGTTTAACATACATGCTAAACTCGGTTCTCTTTCCTGGCATGGTTATATATATATATATGGTTTGTATGCATATAGATGGCTTACGTGGTTTTGTTAGATGGCATTATTTTATTCATATCCTTAGTTCATGCTAGCATTCACCCACTAACCCATCTTCGGGCAGCTGTATCCCCATGAAATGTAAGAACCGATCGTTCTACTTCTCTTGCTTAGCAATCAAACTTTGGGATCAGCTTTTAGATTGAAGTAGTAAGCTTTCATCTTTTTGGAAGGCTCCATTTCATGGATGTTATTTCATACTTTTTTTTATTTATGGATACTAGTTTTGGCAATGGTTAGGGGGATGCCCCGACCAAATTTTGGTATTCTTTGTGGAACTACTATAGATTGGTATAGGCGGGATCGGTATTGGTGTTATCCTTAGTATTGGTATTGGTATTGGAGCTGACACTGGTTGATGGGATTGTTGGTTGTTCTATCCTCTTTTATTTTGGGATTATATATAATTATTATGGAACTCATATGGTTGATCGATTTATGGTTTGGTTTGGTTATTGGATGGGTTTGAAAGGTTGGAATCGATTGGGCAGGTCTAGGTTATAGACCTATCCCAGAGTCTTAATATGGAAAATTATGCTATCTTGTTATATGTTCGAAATTCATCCAACTTAGGGAAGGTAACTGGAGGTTGGGTTGGGTAACGGGGGTGGTCTCCGATACCGTTCTAACTTAGGACACCTATTATGACGAGGCCCGGGGTCGGGTTGGGTCAAGGTAGTATTAGAGATTTAGGTTCATGGTCAATTGAGAGTCCACAAAACCGTGTCTAGTACAGTATCTTTTAGGAGTGTATAGCATGCCACTCATAAGAGAGAGGCTACAAGACATTTAGGAATGTTTCACTTTCTTGATATTCTATTTACAAGCTTAGAGTCTAAGTCTTGGAATTTTATCTAATCCTTATTTGTTCATTTTTCAAAATCATGCCTCATCGATCTAGGACACAAGGAAATCTTTCTATAACATCTGGGGAGATCTTGATGGAGTATGCCCTACACCTGGAGTTTGCACTAGATCTTAGGATCCTATCCTTGATTGTTCTGGAGTTCTCTTGGTTGCTACCAGTCTTCCTCATGGTAAGGTAACTAATGTAGAATTTCATCAGTTGATTCATACTATTGCTCTGTTAGTTACTTCTCAAGCTGAGCAGAATGCATTTGTTGAGACCATAAGGGTTGTCCAGTTTATAAAGATAAATCCTCCTACTTTTACTGGAGAAAAGGTGGAGGAAGATCCTCAAGATTTTTATGATGAAATGGATAAAATCTTAAGAGTAATGTAGGCCATAAATATGGAAGGGGTAAACTTTGCATTTTATCAACTCAAGGATATTCTGTACTAATGGTATGAGGAGTGGGATAGAGATAGGGGTGATGTTGAGAAGTTGTCCTTATGGGAGGCCTTTTCTAATGTATTTCTGGATTATTTCTTTCCTAAGGAGATGAGGGAAGCAAAGATAGGGGATTTTTAGAATCTTAAGCAGGGAAGAATGTCTGTCAAGGAATATGCCTTAAAGTTCCATCAGCTGTCAAGGTATACCCCAGACTTGGTGTCTGATATAAGAGTGAGGATAAGAAAGTTTAATTTTGGCTATCTCAGGATTTAATCCTTGAAAGAAAAACTGCCTTGTTGATTAAGGATATGGACATTTTGAGGTTGGTGTTCCACATGCAGCAAGTGGAGAATGAAAAAAATATAGGCAGAGTTTGGGAAAAGGCAGGGTAAGAGGAGCAGGTTCTCTGGGACGGATGGTGCTCAACGGTAGGGTGGTCAAGATAGCAGTAAATGGCCAAATAAAAAGTGGGGGAGTTCAGGTTCCTTCTCTGCTTCTAGCGCTCCTTACCTAAAGCAGTTGGGTGACAGGCGTCCGCAAAGTAGTGATAATTTCTAGGCATAAGGTGTCCAATCTAAGGAGAGGGGGGCATAGTCAACTTCTTCTAGTCCTCCTTGCCGATTCTGTGGTCTTATTCATCGAGGATTTTATGATGAAGAGAGGGACAAGTATTTTAAATATGGTCAGCCAGGCTATATGCTCAGAAACTATCCAGTTAGTAAGGGTGCTTTAGGAGCGATCAAAGCTTTAGTTACTTTATTTTTGGCTCTTATATCTAGTGGTTGGCTTTGGCGTTTGCTCCTAATTTTGGTACCAGCATAGTCCAAAAGAGGTTGTATGCTCTTGCATCTCAATAGGAATCTGAGGCATCATATGATATCGTTACTGATATGTTACAACTCTTTTCTCATGATGTGTATTATCTACTTGATCTATGGTCCACTCTTTCCTATGTGACCCCATATGTGGTTGTATGTTTTTGTTTTGACCCAGAGGTTGTTTCAGATCCTTTTTCTATTTTTACCTCAATAGGTGTCTCGATTATTGCTAAAAGAGTCTATAGGGTGTGTATGGTATCTATTGGTAACAAGCAGACCTTTATAGATCTGTTTGAGCTAGATATGTTGGATTTTGACATTATTTTAGGGATGGATTGGTTACACTCTTGTTACACATCCTAAGATTGTTGGACCCGTAAGGTTGTCTTTAGGTTCCCTGGTGAACCAATTATAGAGTGGGATGGTGGTTGCCTAGCTCCTAGGGGGATGTTTATTTCATATCTTAGATCTTAGAGATTAATCTCCAAAGGGTGTCTTTATCACTTGGTCCGGGTAAAAGATTCTAACTCAAAGGGTCCTTCTTTTCAGTCGATTTTGGTGGTAAATGAGTTTCCTAAGGTCTTTTTGGATGATCTTCCTAGTGTTCCTCTAGATAGGGAAATTGAGTTTGGTATTGATATAGTTTCAAACAGTTATCTAATATTTATTCCTCCCTATAGAATATCTTCGGCTGAGTTGAGGAAACTCAAGGATCAACTTAAGGATCTTCTAAATAAGGGGTTTATTCATCCTAATGTATCACCATGGGGTGTACCGATGTTGTTCATGTGCAAGAAGGATGGTTCCCTTCAGATGTACATCGACTATCTGCAGTTGAATAAGGTAACAGTTAAGAACACGTATCCTCTTCCAAGGATAGATGATTTGTTTGATCAGTTGCAAGGTGACAAGTTCATTTTTAAGATAGAACTTTGATCTGGGTATCATCAGCTTAAGATTAGGGAGGTAGATGTCTCTAAGAAAGCTTTTCATACTTGGTATGGGCACTTTGAATTCTTGGTTATGTCATTCGGTTTGACTAATTCCCCGATGGCATTTATGAATTTGTTGAACAAGGTTTTTAGGCAATTTCTAGATCTTTTTTTCATTGTGTTTATTGATGACATTCTGATTTATTCTAAAAGTGAGTTGGATCATGCCAATTACCTCCATATGGTTTTCTAGACCTTAAAGGAATAGCAGTTGTATGCCAAGTTCTACAAGTGTAAGTTTTGGTTGAACGTCATAACTTTCTTGGGTCATATTATTTCTAGTAAGGACACCGTGGTAGATCCTCAAAAGGTGGTTGTGGTTAAAAGATATCCTAGACCCATGAATCCAACCGATATTCAAAGCTTCTTGGGTATGGATGGGTATTATAGAAGGTTTATGAAGGGGTTTTCTTTGATAGCTGCTCCTTTGACTAAGTTAACTCAAAAGAAGGTAATGTTCTCTTGGTCAGAAGCATGTGAAGGGAGTTTTAAGAAGCTTAAGGATAAGTTGACTTCGGCTCTAATTTTGACATTACCTGAAGGTAATGAAGGATTTGTAGCTTATTATGAAGCATCTCGGGTGGGACTTGATTGTGTTTTAATACAACATAAGAAGGTGATTTCCTATGCTTCCAGGCAGTTGAAGGTGCATGAGAATAATTATCCTACTCATGATTTAGAGCTTTTAGTAGTGGTTTTTGCTTTAAAAATATGGCATCATTATTTGTATGTAGTGTATGTAGACATCTTTTCTGATCATAAGAGTCTACAGTGTTTGTTCACTCGAAAAGAGCTAAATCTTAGGAGATGGTTGGATCTTTTCAAGGATTATGATATAAGTCTTCACTACCATCCAGGTAAAGCTAACGTGGTTGTTGCTGCTCTTAATAGGTTGTCCATGGAAAGTTTGGCTCATGTGGATAAGGGAAAGCGGGAATTGGTGAAGGATATTCACCACTTAGCCTATCTTGGAGTTTGTCTCTTAGACTCCAAAGATGGTGGGGTAATGGTTCATGAATTGGTTAGATCATCTCCTGGTGTAGAGATTAAGGAGAAGCAAGTGCTAGATTATTTCTTGATGAAAATCAAGAGTGATCTTGTGGGAAAAAAGGTAATGGTATTCGAGATTAGTCATGATGGTACTTTATGGTACCAAGGGAGTTGTGTGTTCTTGATGTCAATAGTTTGTGAAAAAGGTTTTTGGCTCAGGCGCATAAATCGTGCTATGTTGTTCATCCCAGTTTGATGAAGATGTATCATGATCTCAAGAAGATATATTGGTGGAATGGTATCAAAAGGGATGTGACTAATTTCTAGCAAGGTTCATGGTGTGCCAACAAGTCAAAGTTGAGCACATGAGGCCTAGTGGATTATACATGAAATTAATTTTCCCAAACGGAAATGGGAGGTAATCAATATGGATTTTGTTACAGGTCTTTTTCAGTCTCAGAACCAATTTGATTTGATTGAGGTCATTGTGGATAGGATGACGAAGTCTACTCACTTCTTGCCAGTGAGGACTACCTTTTTGGCGGAGGATCATGTGAAGTTATATCTTTAGGAGATTGTAAAGCTTCATGGGGTACCTATTTCGATTACCTCTAATCATGGTGCACAGTTTTCATCTAACTTCTAGCGATCTTTTAAGAAGGGATTGGGTACTAAGGTGAGTGTGAGTACTACTTTTTATCCTCAGATGGATGGGCAAGTGAAAAGTACTGTTTAGACAATAAAGGATATGTTTCTGGCATGTGTGATTAACTATGGTGGTAATTGGTTTGAGCATTTACCTTTGGTAGAGTTCTCTTACAACAATCGTTATCATTCTAGTATTGGTATGGCCCTATTTAAGGCATAGTATGGTAGGAGATGTAGATCTCCTATTGGTTGATTTGAGCTTAGTGAGGCGGATATGTTTAGTCCGAATATGGTTCATCAGGCTATGAAAAAGGTGAAGGTAATTCGGGATAGGCTTAAGGCTGCCCAAAGTTGCCAAAAGTCCAATGTGGATATTAGATATAGAGACTTGGAGTTTGAGTTCAGGGATAAGGTATTCCTAAAGGTATCTCCCATGAAGGAAGTAATGCGGGTTGGTAAGAAGAGGAAGCTCAGTCCCCGATTTGCCGGTCCTTATGCAATTTTATGGAGGGTTGGTAGTGTTGCATATGAATTGGATTTGCCTTCTGTTTTGAGCTCCATTCATTCGGTATTTCATGTCTCTATGTTGAGGAAGTATCTTAGTGGTCCTTCTTCGATTGTTCCTTTGGAAGAATTAGGTATCTCAGATTCACTGTCTTATGAAGAGGCCTCGATTGAGATACTGGATAGGTAGGTTCACCAATTACGAACCAAGAATATGGCCTCGGTTAAGGTTCTATGATGAAACCACAAGGCGGAAGAGGCTACATGGGAAGCGAAAGCAGATATTAAGTCCAATTATCTGCATTTTTTCTCTACTCTGGATATTCGTACAGAAGGTATGTGTTCTTGAACACATCTTTAGTTTCTGAGTCTGTTAAAGGAAAGGTTAATTTCCTTGCATCTTTTTTTGTCTAAAAGGTAAGAGTAGAGGCATCTAAGGGGTGTAAAACGTGCATGTACTACCTTGTCCGTCGTTCGGGGACGAATGTTCCTAGTGGGGGAGACTGAAATACCCTGGGTTCCTAGGTTCCTGAACCTTAGAAAATTTCCTAGATTTCTAGTCTATGGACAGGACACGACTAAGGAAAATGACTCATACACTGGGATACAAGTGGTATGGGTTAGTTGTATGTCGACCAGTGTTGGTTGGTGGGTTTGATTTGGTTTCTGAAATGGATACGACTTGGGTGGTACAAGTTGTATTGGTGGATAAGGGTTGTCTAGTTACATCACTTAATCTTAGGCTTGGTAACTTAATTTGGATCTGAGTATGATTGGCTTACCAAGATCCATAATCCAGGGTACGAGTTGTACCATGGACTCGTATGGTGGATAATGTTCAATCCTCTTGGAATTCTATTCTGCCAGGGGTACAGGTTGAGGGTACTAGTCGTATACTTAGATACAACATAGTTTGGGGTGACTCATACCTTGGATAGTATTAGGTCCAAGGAAGATGGTCTTGGGTATGAGTAGTGGGTACCACTCGTACCGGAGGGTACGACTGGTGTGGATAGTCGTACGCACCTGATGGTATTTTTGGGAGTTTAAGAAAGGGCAATCTGAACATTTCCCCCACTTAACCTAATAAGGACCCATGACTTATATTCATATTGGGAGGTTATTTTTCTTATTATTCTATTCTTTAATACTAAGAAACTTCTCTTAAACACTCTACAATTCTTTCTAAGGCTTTTGGGTAAAGGGTGGCTAGGGTTTCACCTTAGGGATTAATTTGAGGCTTTTGTTGGAGATTTCTCTCCATCATCTTCTTGGTTTAAGGCATGTTCTCTTCCCTTATTATTATTTCCAACTAAAGGTATAGTTTTATATAATATTTTCATGGCATAATTATTGTATGGTTTTTTATTTTCAAATATAATATGGGGGTTTTGGTTATAAATGCTTGGTTATGGTTTTTTCATGTTTTAATTATACTTTTATATGCTTTAATGGTTGTTTTAGATAATTGGTTGCACGAGAATGGTTATTTGGTAATTGGCTTTGGTTTTGTTAATACTATAACCCCAATATGGTAGATAAAATGCCTATAAGAAGGTTTTCACTTCATTGTTGGATTTTAATGGAACTATTGCATGGTTTAAACTTGGTAATGGAACCCTAAATGGTTTAAATAATTTGGAATGGTTAAATGGATAATTGTGGGTTTAACAATCATTCTTGTGGGGTACAAAGGAATCCCCTAAGTAATCATAATAATGGAACACTTGTGGGGTACATGAGACTCCCCCAAGTTAACTTGGTAAATGGGTACATAGGAATCCCTTTACCCTAAAAAGGTTTGGCTAAGGACAATACTTGCAAGTTACATTCGGTATAACGATACCACTATTAATAGCCTTGGTAAATGATGAATGGTACAATGGTTTAGTTGGTTGGGAATAATTTTAATTGGACAATAATGGCGAGGTGTGATATCTAACCGTGAAGGTGGGAGTTTAATGAACGAACACTGAAAACTCATGTTTCCCAACATGAGGGGTAGGTCATGGCAACCTTATATGACACTATAAGGTATAAGGGAATCCTCTAAGTACACTGTACATATGTATTATGGAGGGTAAGGGTACTTGGGAATCCCCTACTCTAATGGTATCTCCGGTTCGTACGGCTACACGCATCGGAGCCCGTTCAGGGGGTTATGCTGGATCCATATAGCCCGTGGGTGGTTAAGGATGGTTAAGATACACATACCTAGGTAAATGATTTCAAATGCATGCTAAACCCGATTCCCGTTCCTGGCATGGTTATTTATATATGTATATATATTTATATATGTATATATATATATGTATCGTTTGTATGCATATGGATGGTTTAATTGGTTTTGTTAAATGACCTTATTTTATCCTTATCCTGAGTTCATGCTAGCGTTCACCTGCTAACCCATCTTCGGGCGGCTGTATCCCCACGTGATGCAGGAATCGGCCGTTCTACTCCTCCTGCTTAGCGATAGCACTTCGAGATCAATTTTTAGATTAAAGTGTTGAGCTTCCATCTTTTCGAAAGGCTCCATTTCATTAATGTTATTTCATACTTTGGTTTATTTATCGATATTGGTTTTGTCTATGTTTGGGAGCATGTACCAACCGAATTTTGGCATGTACCAACCGAATTTTGGTATTCTTTTGGTTAGAGACTTTTGTGGAACTACTATGGGTTGGTATGGGCAGGATCGGTATTGGTGTTATCCTTAGTATTGGTATTAGTATTGGGGCTGACACCGATTGACGAGATTGTTGGTAGTTCCATTCTCTTGCATTTTGGGATTATATATAATTATTACGAAACTTATATGGTTGATCGGTTTTTGGTTTGGTTTGGTTATTAGATGGGTTTGGGAGGTTCGACTCAGTTGGACCAGTCTCGGTTATAGACCAATCCCTGAGTCTTGATATGGACAATTATGTTATCTTGTTGTATGTTTAAAATTCAGGCAACTCGGGGCAAGCGGCTAGAGGTTGGGTTGGGTAATGGGAGTGATCTTCATTCCTGTCAAACTTGGGACACCCATTACGATAAGGTCTCGGGTCAGATCGTATCACAAAACCCCCAAAATCTTATGTCATAAGTACAAGAGTATTTAAGACATAACTGAATATCTGAATACATAAATTTATCTCTAAAAATGAGTAAAGACAAGGTAAGGACAAGAGGAGGCCTGAAATCAGCTCTGAACTTTAAAGCACGCCAGTACCTTGAAAGTCAACTCTAAGTAGCACAAATCCATTACATCTCGTACTCATGCTAGGATCTACACCAAAAGGACATAGAAGAGGTGAGTACGGCCCACTTGTACTCAATAGGTATCATAGGCAAACTGAGCAAAGCAAAAAATAATACAAGTAAAAAATACTATGAGCACATCTCTTGCAAACAGAAAAGTTCTTGAATAATAGCTCACATTTTCTTCACTAATAGTTCTATAAATATAAGATCGACGCAGGAAAATCTAAACACGAAAACATATATAAAACTAAGTACACATCAAGGGTACATGAAAAGTACATATGCAATGCAATGCAATGATGATGGATCATGATGAATTAAGGAAATCATCGCATAACTTTCAATATACCCCATCGAGCCTTTGTGCTCCCAAGATAGGATTCATGGTGGATTCGCAATCCATATAGTACCTCAAATCTCAACTTGCCTATCCGAGGCTAGTCTTTACAGATCAAGAATTTTATAAAGTGTCACATGAACCTCTCCTGCTATAGTTCACGAATCAAGGGTTTCATAAAAGTATTTCACTTTCTTTTGCATCAATGTTTCTCAATGGTACCAATGCCTCATGAATATGTATGTAAGAATGAAGATAAAATGCTCACAACCAATTAGTACAAAGATAGAAATTCATTTAATACATGTATAATGAGCTCAGAATCAACCTAATCTGTCAATAATTCATGATATCAATTCTCGCTCGGCACCACCATAATAAATAAGCATGTAAGACATCAAGAATATCATTTTAATCCCATACTTGTTATTTTCATCATGATAGGGGCAAACAATGCTCAAAAAGCCTATAATATCTATTCAAACCCCTACACGGGCATCACATTCATAATGACATAAAATGCACAAGTAAGGCCTATGATGCGAAATAAAGGCCCCCCACTGACAACACGCAATATGTGAGATCTCAAGTCAACAACAATAAGAATATAAGCCTCTACACAGGCATGCAACAGCAATAATAATCTTGAAATAATAATCCCATGACTAATTTTCCAACCTCTAGCATTCTTTACTCGTTTATTAACTACCTAGCCCAGTCTGAAGAAAATTAAGTCATAACCTACCTCATACTGATGAAAATTCGAGCTTTGAATGTTCAACATGGAGCCTTTTCCTTTTGAATGATCTAGGATGAGCTAAAACATTCAACTATAGAATTGACGTGTTAAAAGAAAATTAATGATATGCACATTGACTATATTTAAGATGTGTCCAAAATGGATTCGAAAATAAAAGTGGTAAAACCATAATTTTATTTTAGAAACATGTTCTCCAAGATTATAGAAGTCTATAGTTAAATACCCAAGCAAAATTGAGACTAAAATCGAAGAAAATCCATTTAAAAGTTTACCGGATAAACCCCCCAAATTCTAGTTTAAAATTATGATTAAAGGTATTTTTGATACTATAGTCAATAGAAAATGATTGAAAGATGACTTAGAAGATTACCCAAGCAAGAATGGTGAAGAAAACTCTCAAAATCGATCTAACTCAAAGCTTCAAGGTCGAAAAATGGTGAAAGTCGCGAAGACTATTGTTTTGTGAATAGTACCTCACGATCGCGAAGGTCAATATTGACCGGCTATTAAGTTGGTCATCGCTATCGCGAGAGGAAGGCCTCGCCACCATGATGGTCAACCTAACCCGATCCATAAATTAACCTATAGTGATCGCAATACCACCACTATGCAATTACGATGAAAGATATCATCAAGGCCTGCAACGGTAACATGTGTCCGGATGAGCGCGATGAAAGGCCTAATGCATCAGAAATATTGCACCAGCAGTTCGAATTTTTGGAGAATTTGTCCAAATTGAACCTTCGAAGTTCATTTGGGACCCGAATGAAGTAAATCATATATGCTATTAGGCTATTTTTGATATGTCAGACTCAATGAAAATGTCACATTTTCAAAAGAAGTCGTTTACAATAAATTAACCCCCATGGCCCTATTTAGACATTTTCACTAATTTTTTGAATGAAAAGTCGAAATGCAAAATAAAGGTTCTGAGCCTGAACTACCCACTTTATTAATTCAAAATCAATATTTCAGATAAAATGGAACTGTCCAAATCGTCATCCAGCGCCCGAATCATGAAATATTGACCGAAATCAAACTAATGGATTTTGAAGCCTCCAAGGATCTCAAACTCTCCCAAATCATTTTTGAATGTATTAGGGACCGTGTCAATCATTCCCACACCTCAAAATCAACATGTAACAACTACAAAAAAGAGAAAAAAATTGTCAAAACACATGTTAAAAAATCACATAACTGGTTGTTACAGCAATAAATAAAATGTAGTAAAATAAAAATAAAAGTTAATATATCATTATTAGCCTGAATCCTAATATCTCTTTGATGAAGATGCCTTCGCAACAACTTCATGCTTGACGTATACAATTTGATAGAAAAACAAATGAATATATTGATATTTCGGTAATAGCGCATTTATCATAAATTGTTAAGCTTTCAACGACATGTTTTTCAGCATGAAGGCCATGCTCCTCTTATAGGGGTAAACATTTAGGGTAGTGGCCGAAAATTATTCCCTCTTAATTTACCAAAATAAATTATATTTAATTCTAAGGGAATAACAACTAGCATTGACTCCGGAATAAATCTGTAAGGTCGTTCATTTTCTTTTTCATTGAGTGTTATATTAGTGGTTACTCAATTTTATATATAAAAAATGAAAAAGAAAAAATTGGATAAGTTGTAATGAACTTATACCTTCGGAATGATGCATAGATTTTCCCTTAGATACTTAGGGCCCATTTGGCCATTAAAAAAAATTTCCTTTTTTGCAAAAAAAAATTTCACTTTTCCGGAAATTATAGTGTTTGGTCATGAAAATTCAAAAAATTATTCCGGAATTAGATTCCAAAAAGTGAAAACAACTTTTTGTTGTTTTCACAATTTTCCACTTTCATTTCCAACTTTCATTATTATTACATATAATTTCAATCTTTAAATTTTTACACAAACCCCTCTTATAACTACAACCAACCACCAAGAAAAAAATTATTATTTATTTTCTATGGGACAACATTATTTTTAATTTTCGTCTTCATTATCAAGAGTATTTATTTCCGTGTTTGTATTTTCTAAGTTTTCTGTAAAATGCCTAAAGATCCAAAAAAGAAACAAATATCAGAAATAAAGATAGAAAATGCAGAATATATACAAATAGATTATATAGATTACGAATTAGAAAGTGAAGATAGTATATATGAAATTTTAGAAAATGAGACATATAATGACATAGATAATGAATTAGATGAAAGTATAAATAATGATTGAAGAAGAAATAAAAATAATCACAAAGGAGGAATACCTAAATGAAGAAGGAACTGACCAAAAAGTAATATTTGACAGTAATATATTTGAAGAAATAAAAGGAAAAGAGTTAGACCTAAGTGTAGAAAAAATATTTAAAATACCAACAATAAAAAATATATTTAGTAGAAGAAAAGAGGAATACTATGTAGTAAGCCAAAAAGAGCATATAATAGATTGTAAATATGCAAGAGGTAAAGCTAATATACCATTAGTAACAAGAAGAACATTTAATAAAGAAATACAAGATATAAAAAGTAGAGACCTAATAAAATATGTACACCTTGGAGGAACAGAGATATTAATAAAAGCATGTTTTAGAGAAGGAATAGATACACCAATGAACTATATTTAGCAGATATAGGATAGTAAAACCTATAGAAAAAAGTACAATTAGTGTCATAATTAGGGAGATGTGGATAACTCGGGTAATTTGCGTGGATAACTAATAGATAACTAGTATTTACTAGTTCTATCATGTTAATTGAAATGCTATGTCATAGTATTCCTTAGTTTTTTTGTTTTAGCCCTATTAAATATTCTATATTATTTTTAAGGTATTTTATATGTTCCATATCTCTAGTTTTTAAGTAGTCAAGTAGATTCTCTTCCATAAGTATTTCTGTTAATCTTATTTCCTCCATATCTTTTCTCCAATATTCTAAGTATTCATAATTTATCATCTTATCCTAAAGTAGTTGTAATACTGCAAATTTCTTTGTAATAATTTATTCTAATTGTACTATATCTGACATTAAATTCTAGGTTATCTATTTCGTTACTTATCCTATCTTTTTCTTCTATGAATAATTCTATGTCTAAATCATATTCTAAACTTTCTTTTAATTCTAGTTGTTTCATGGATTTATCTATCCAAATTAATCTTTCTTTTAATTATTTTCTTCCTCTTCTAAGCTGGATTCACTAATTAATTTCTTCGTATAGCCAACTTTATTTTTCTCTAACTCTTTTAATATATTCTAACATTTAATCTGTATAATATCCATCTGAGTAATAACTGTTATTATCTGAGTAATAACTATCTGAATAACATAAGCTAAGATTATGCATATCTTTTAACCATTCTAGACTTAATGATTCTTCATGAAATATTTTTTCCATATTATTTTCTATATGTTTTCTATTTCTAAGTCTTTAATATTATATAAAACAAGTATTTTAATTTCATTAGATATATAACTTGTCATATTGTTCATATGATGCTTAGGTTTCTACTAATAACTTGAAAAACTTGGAATTAGATTTATGGGTTATTAAATGTATAATCATAATATTTACCGGTTGTTTATTTAATCATAATAATTCTTGTATAGATTTGTTTTCATTAGTTTTTCTATTAATTGTATATTTTTCATATCCATTTTTTCAATATTCTAAATATACGTAATTTATCATGGTTGATGTATAGGTTTGGTATGTAGGTATTGTAAGAGTAGGTAGTTAGGCATGGTACGTAATTTATTCTAGCCATAAAATATTTATCAAATATTTTTTCCCATATGATTTTTCTTATATCTAAAATTTCTATATTCTTAAGTACATACAAAACAAGCATTTTAAATTTATCATTTCATCAGATAAATAAGTATCCGTTTTTCATATGATGCTATTTCAAAATATTTCCTTCAATCATATACATAACAAAATATAGTCATCTTAGATCACTATATACAAGATTATTCTTAAATAATTATGTTACTCTGTCACTATTAGCATGGTACTCTGGATACTTTTTCCTTAAAAAGCGTCTCTACATTGGTTACTCCCCTATCACGGCCTTCTTGCCTCACCAGTTTCACCTTTAGGATGGCATAGTCCTAGGAATTTTTCTCCTTTTCCTCTTTGCTAATAAACTTTGTAACATATTATTCTTCGAATAATTCTACTATATAGTAACTAACATGAACTTATTTTATCATATCATGATTGTCAGGAATTTATGAATTTAGCTATTCATAATTATAAATAAATATACCTGTTCTGGTAGGTTTAATAATTCTGGGCTTTGTTCCTCCATAGTTTTTCCTTTGAAATGTCTTTGTTTTTATTACATATTCATAAGTTGTTTGTGTACAAGAGGGGGCTTGCTTCAACTCATGAAGTCTTGCCTTTTAACTTGCCGAAGGCTTATATATTTATAGACTAAAAAGAAAATGCGTAAACTACTTTATACTATTCCTACTTTACACATATTCTATATACTGTTTCTATAAGAATTTGTCCTAAATTCTTATAACTTCTCAAAAAGTAAGGAAAACTTAAAGGCCTAAAAAGACAAAGACTTATTAAAAGCCTTGCCAAAAAGTCAAAAAAAGATAAAAGCTAATAATTCCTATACAATTATTTACGTAAAGAAAGCTATCTAATTTATTCACATGTCGCTTTCATAATTTAATATATTATC
This sequence comes from Capsicum annuum, assembly GCF_002878395.1. Lineage (NCBI taxonomy): Eukaryota > Viridiplantae > Streptophyta > Magnoliopsida > Solanales > Solanaceae > Capsicum > Capsicum annuum. The sequence goes on from NC_061121.1 coordinate 194,911,090, forward strand.
TTCTTCCATTATTGCTTCGTTGTTTATCTTTTTTTTCGTGCCTCTCCTGCTGTTCTAATTTTTTTCATTTGCTTCTATTGTAGTGTTACTTTTGGAATAATATTATGTCATCCGCTACAACATCTGCATTGATGATCATCATATCTCTGTCCAATTAATTTGCAAAATTGTTCCATAAGTTCGTCAGAAATAACTTCTTTCTTGATAGATCTTGTGAGAGGGTTATCTTCTGATTTTAATAATGTAATTGTCCATCTACAAATTTTATGTCTTTAAATATTGAATAAACCAATAAATGATATCTAGAATAATATTTCCAAACTGGATTATGGTTCAAATAGTTATGTACTAACTCTTGTATAAATTGTGCTCAAGCCTATAACTCGTTTGTTCTTGAAAAAGTCTGGTATCTCGGTTTTCTGTATTTTTTCTTGTTCAGATATTTATTCTGGTATAATGTAGTCTCTTTTCATACCAATTTTTACTACTGTAGCCACTAGTTTAATTTCATCAAATAGTATCTCAGCGGGGGCTGAATAAAATCTTACGTAAAATAGTTATCCTTTTGTAATTTTTATATGTGTCATAATTCCTTTATGTACTTCAGGAATCATGGTTAATTCTTTCTCATCTGTTGGATATACTGTTGATAATAATCCATAAGAATAACATATAGCGATTCAATTTGGGCTAGTTCTTGGGAGCGCAATAAGTTTATTATAATTTTGTAACTTTTGAGTTATATACCCTTGGTGTTTTTTGGATAGCTCAATATCTTGGACGAATTTGGTATTTAGTAAGGTTTGGATTGTATATAAATTTTAAATATATACACTGGTTAAATGGTTGTAAGCTTGTTTTTTCTGGTTAATTGCTTCTGAACAAGGGTATAACTGTGGGGGTACAAATAATTCATTCTTTTGGATATTTGGTGGTGCATAATGTTTTTCAAATATCTTATTTAGTTTGTAATTCTTTTTCTTTGGTAATTCAAATTTTGATAAATTTTTTGTAGTGGGTAATTCCTTAGTTGTACCTGATGTTCCTGCACATGTAACAACCGTTTCAATTTTAAGGTGTGTCCGAACGTCACCTTCTAGGTCTAGTTTTTTAAAGTGATCTTCCTGCACTACAGCTGTGCCTAAGGATTTTTCCTATTTTTTAGAGTGCTTAGATTGCACTTTTAATTCTGCGACTTCAGTAGTCAGTAGAGTAACTTGTTCTTTTAATAATTTCACTTGTTCAAATAATTGAACTAGTAAACCATTCTGAGTAACTTCAATGGTAACTTCTTCTGTTGTTAAATCAGTCTGAGTAGCCTTGTCGTGACAAGTTATCTGCAATGACATTTTTGTTAGTACTAGTTATTTCAATTGTAAATGTAAAATTTAATATGTTCAAGAGTAGTCTCCGTATTTCCTTTGTTGTAACTGAATTTTGTATTTTCTTTGTTAATCACCAACGTACCTGCGTATTATCTGTTCGTACTATAAACTGGTTATATACAATATATGGCTCAAATGCTAATAAACATTTATATAATGAGCATAATTATTTTTTATTTATTTTCCATTTTATCTCTGTTTCATTAAAGGTGCCTGAGTAGTATCTACAATGATGTTCGAATTTTTCTTCTTCATATCTATATTTAAGTACTCCTCCATAACTATATTCACTTGCGTCTGCTTCTACTATATATGTAAAAATTTTATTTTCGTCTGGAAATTGTAATTTTGGTAATTCTTTACAAAGTATTTTTATTTTCTGGACTTGTTTTTTATCTTCTTCGTTGTAATTATATTCTACATCCTTTTTAAATTTTTCCTGTAATGGCTTTAGGTTTTCTGCTAATTTTGGTATATATTCTCTTACTTGGTTTATTAATCCTAAAAATGATTGTGATTTCTTTTTTATATCTAATTCTTCTTTTGAATTTATTATTTTTTTTGTACTATATGTTGTTGTATTTTTACTCCACTCTTATCTATTTGTATTCCTAAAAATTCTATCTGATTTTTCATAATTTCAGCTTTCTTTTCACTTAATATTCCTGATTTTTCTATTATATATGTAAATTGTTCTAGTAATTTTAAATGTTCTTCTTTGATTTTTGTGTATAGTAGTATATCATCTATATATACTATAAAATTAGGTAATTGTTTAAAATAATTATCCATAAAATGTTGATATCTACCTGGTGTATTTTTATATCCGAATGGTAATACGTTCCATTCATAAAATCCTTGTGGTATCGTAAATGCAGTTAATTCCTTAGAATCTTCATCTAGCTTTAAATGGTAAAATTCTGATTTACAATCAAATTTACTAAAGTAATTATATCCTTGTATTTGTCTTATTTTTAATATCTTATTTGGTATTGGATAATTATATGTCATAGTTTTTGCATTTAGGTTTCTATAATCAATAACCATTCTACTTTTTCTTATTTTTTGTTCACTATGTTTATTTACTATAAATGCTAGACTATTGTGCTTACTATTACTTTTTTGTATGTATTGTTTTTCTAATAATTCATCTATATGCATTTTAAATTCTTTTAAATCACCAAAGTTATATGTTAATGGTTTTTGGGTTATTACGCTATTTTTATCTATTAGCTCAATTTTTACAGTAGTTTTATGTTTTTTTCATCCTTTTAATAGATCTTCACTGTATAGTTGTCTTAATTTTTGCTTTATTATTTCCACCTTATCTATTGAAAATATAGTTAGTTCTTCTTTATTTATTGAAAATATAACTAGTTCTGTTGTGTCTTCGGTATTTTTTATATTTTCTAATTTTTGTGTGATTTTTTCACTTCCTTTTATCCAATCAGTTTTCTTTCTTATTTTATTAATAACTTTTTTTGCTCTTACTTTTTGTTTACATGGTATTGTAAACTACCAGTGTGTTCTAGTTATTATATGTGGTTATAATTTATCTAAAAATGGCATTCCTAAAAGCATATCTTTTGATATTAGTTCATAATTATAGATTTGTTCTATTGTTAATATCTTATCTCATACTTGTATTTTTACATTTCTAGCCTTATAAATAATTATGTTTCCTTCGTTATTAAATCCTCTAACTACTATTGATGTTTTTAATTTATCCCATTTACTTTCTGGTAAACAATTATATCTACATAAATTGACTTTTGCTCATGTATCTATCATTGGTGTATAATATCTATTATAATATCCTTCTACTATTATTTTCATAAGTACATATATTTTCATATCATGTCAAAACTCTCTTTATTAATAATTTTTCTCTATTATAGGTTATGGTTATTTGTGTATGTTCTATATTGTAGGGTTTTACTTGTTCTAACCATTTTATTCCTAATATTATGTATGTTTTTTGCATATCTTCCTTTATTTCAAATTCTATTTTTATTTTTCTAACTCCTATTATTATTTTTTTTTTTGCTATATCTTTAATGTTTATTAGACTCCTTGGTAGATCTGGACACATATTACTATTGAATTTTATTTCTTCATTTTTTACTAGATATTTTGCTAGGTAATTTTCTTCCTGTCTTGTATTTATGAGTATTAAATATTCTTTTTCATTTATTGTTCCTGTTATGTAATATTGAGTTAAATTAACTGTTGAAGTTGTTCATAATTTGTTCTTTTTGATGAGCTTGATGATTCTAGTTTTTCATAAGCTATTCTTTTTGTTGTACTTATCCTATCATTTATTATTTCTATATCTTTTTCTATGTCTATATCTTTGTAACTATAATCATTGTTATCAATTGTTTTTACGAATTGTTCAAAAGGACTTTCTATGTGTACTTTATTAATTTTATTCTTTCCAGTTATTTTATGTTTTGTTGTTAATACATATAGATTTTTACATCTTGCTATAAATATTTTACTTCTTGTGATTAGTTCTATTCCTAATATTTTTCAATATAATACTAATGATTTATTTATATTTTTATCTGTTATTGGTACTGAATAATTTGCACTTATTCTAAATTTGAATTTTTAGTATATTAAATTTCCTTTTATGGCACTAATTATGCTTTTTTCTATAGGTTTTACTATCATATCATCTGCTAAATAAAGTTTTATTGGTGTATCTATTCCTTCTCTAAAACATGCTTTTATTAATATCTCTGCTCCTCCAAGGTGTACATATTTTATTGGGTCTTTACTTTTTATATCGTTTATTTCCTTATTAATTATTTTTTTGTTACTAGTGGTATACTAGCTTCACCTCTTGCATATTTACAATCTATTACATGCTCTTTTTGGCTTACTACATAGTATTCCTCTTTTCTTCTACTAAATATATTTTTTATTGATACCAATGTAGGTTTTCTTATTTCTGATGTACTAGGTATTATATTTTCATCGTCTTCTTTATCAAGAGTGTTTATTTTCGTGTTTGTATTTTCAAAGTTTTCTTTATTAATTACTTCTTGTTTTTCATTAATTTCTAATTTTTCTATACTTGATAAGATTTCTATATATGTTTCACTATCTTCCGGATCATAATTATATGTTTCTTCAGCATCTATTGTGTTTATTTCTATTTCATTAGTTTTTAATTTTTTATTTTCTTCTTCTAATTTTTCTTTAAATTGATTTATCTCAATTAACAATTTTTGTTCTTTATCCTTTTCTTCTTTTTCTTTCTGTCTTTTTTCATACAGATCTTTTAGCATTTGTAATTCTTTTTCTAATTCGGCAATTCTACTATTTTTAGTTTCCTCTATTTTTTGTATTTCTTCTGTAGTCTGTTGTTTTATTTTATCTGTTTCTTTTTTCCTATCTATTTCTTCATTTTCTTTTGCTATTCTTACCGTAGCTGTTAATTTATCTTCTAATTTTAATTCTTCTTTTTCTACCATTAAATATAAATGTTCACCTATTTTCTTATATTTTCTTCCTAAATTGAAAAATACTATCCTTATTTCTAATCCTTCATGATTTTCATATGTTTTTTCATCTATTATAAATTCTTCTTTGTTCATTTTATCTACTTGATAGTATATAGATCATGTTGATATATGTATTCTAGACTATCTATTTGTTATTCTAAATATGATATTTCTTCTTTTTGTGCTTTTATTGATTTTTGACATACTCCTACAATCATGTTATAATGTAGTATTTCTTTTCTTATTTTTAATTCTCTCCGTTTTTTAGATATTATTTATTTTAGTTCTTTATATTTTTGAAATTTTGTTATGTTATTCATCCGTACAATATTTATAATATTTTGGTGGATACCGAAATCTGATTTTATCATAATTAGGTGGTATGTATCTCATTCTTCTAGATTTTAAATGGATTATTAATTTTGCCTCATTGCTAGAAATTAAGGTAATTAAGTAAGCTAATCTGTGGGGATTTTCTTTTGTTTTATTTAACTTCGTATATTCTAGGTAGTAACTAGTTAAAGTTTCTTTAATTTTTCTAAAAGCTTCTATATTTTTAAATGGTCTTCTCATTTTTAAAAAATAAATAACTACGTAAATAATAATAGCTCATAATTAATAAATACGACTAAATTAACTTTTCTAACATTTCTCATAATTAACACATATCTACTTGTACGTTTTTTAAATAACATGGCTCTAATACCAATTGTAGGGGGTACGGATAACTTGGGTAATTTGCGTGGATAACTAATAGATAACAAGTACTTTTTATTCTTTTAACCAAAATTTACTAACGTGAAGTAAAAAAATAATAAATGACAATCTATGGCGGAAAATGAGAGATTTAATACTTTTTTCTTGCCATTCTAATTTTCTGCATATGTCATATAATGGTTATTATGATTTTAATAAATTATTAAAAAGTGGTCAATACAGTGGCATATCAAACATAACGTAACGATCCATATTTACGATACAATAATATTCAAGGAAAATCAATATCATCAATAAAGAAAAAGCAAAAAATTATCACTAATCGATTCAGAAATAATTCATCTATAAATTTTTTTAAAAGAACTAAATTTAATAAAATAATTAATTCAAGTGAAAATAATTAAGAATTTTCATCAACAAATTTAAGAATATATAAAATATATTTATATCCATCAATCATATTTATCAAAATATATTTTCTCTATTCAATTGATTATGGTTAGATAAACCTATTTAGCTCGTGCTTGTGATATTTTTATTCAAATTTTAGAAGAATATAATTAGTTTGTTGTTAGTTATTTTTTCAATTGAAGACATATAAATTATTTTCTCAACATTTGGTTGTATGTTAGTAGGTAAATTAGCAGTTGAGTGATTTTGATAATTTTTAAAAGTTGAGGGCATAAAGTCATATTTAAAAGATTTTTCAAAAGTCTAAAAAAAATTTCAAAAAGACATGTCCAAACACAACTCCACCTCCAACTTCGAAAAAAAAATAAAATTTCATGGCCAAACGACTACTTAACTTCTGATGAACTGTATCATATTTGACTTTCCACGTGTCTTCAGTTAATTTGACCACGTGCTTTGCCCATTTTTACGATATACAATAACTAAATTTTATCTTTTTTCTCAATAAACTTTGTTCACAATACTAGTTGAATAAGGCCTGTGCTAAGACCGAATCCAAACTCATGATACAAAAATAGGAAATTTAACTTTTTAAAAATATAACTTACGTAACATTTTTATTATTGCATAATTAATTTAATCTTGTGATACATTAATTAGTTTTGTTTGGTAAATGTTCGTAATGATTTAATTTTTTTAGTCGGAATTCGATAACTTTTAAAGAACTTTATTTATGAGAATGAATTAAGAAGGAGAATTAGATAAAGGATATAGAACTCAAGTTTAAACAAACAAATGGTGTGTTCACTATTTTTTTTCATAGTTGATAGGTTAAAATTTTTGAAAAAACATATTCTTTAGGAAAAAAAGTTTTTCAAAAATTTAGGGAAATAACATTGAAAAGTGGAAAAATTACATTCTACAGGTGAAATTTCACATTCATTGTTCCTCCTCGCTCTTCAATACACCTTGTTTTAACTCTACCCCTGTAGCTCCCATTCTATCACCCCATTGTTTTAACTCTACCCCTGTAGCTCCCATTCTATCACCCCATACTCCCCACCTCTTATATTAATCTAAATTATATACAAATGATTTTTGAGTAGTATTTTTTACTTGCATACCAAACACAAGAAAATAAATAAAATATATTTTTGAAAAAATATTTTTAAAATAATATTTTTTCATTAAAATAAACATGTTTACACCAAACACATCCAAAAAGAGAATCTGAAATATTATATGTAAGATATTGTAACTAATTGAAAATTAAATTGTAACTTTAAAATTGCACAAATTTTATTAAAATATACGATAACACATAATGTACTATATCAATTTTATTTTGTATTACATTAGTTGATTTGATACTCCCTTTAAAAAACTACTAATTATATTTTGAAAGAATATGATTGACAACTATTATGTTATATAGTTATTTAATGATAAAGGTAATATTGAAAGAAAAATAATAAATCTCTCCTGATTTGCTTAAATAATAAGTAAAAGGGAAAATTTATTTTCAGTATAAATATAGAGAAAAATAAAAAAGAAAGAAAAAAATACACTCTCTATCAATTCCATTTTACTTGCATCCTTGAGTTGACAATTCACAAAGGAAATTATATTTTAGGAATAAAATATATAAAATTATTTATTAATTATATTTTAAGAATTTGAGTTTGGCTACTAATTATACTTTATGTAGCTACTGAATAAATAAGAATAATATAGAAAAAAATTTAATCTTACGTGATTTGCTAAAAATTAATTAATTTTTAATATAAGAAATAAGTATACAAAAATAAGTAATTTAATAAGGAACAAAAAGAGATTTATGAAAAATTACTGTCATGTATAATCTAATTCCAACGGTTCAAATAAAAATATTACAAAATAGTATATAAGGACAAAACTAATAAATATATGTAAAAAGCAATATGCATGTGTAACTATTTTATTCTACCATAAAACTTGTGAGGACTATCAAATTTCAAGATTCTCTCTTATATATAGTTATAATATAATATAATATAATATAATACTCCCTCCATCTTAAAATTAGTGATGTTTTTAGTTTTTTGGCACACCCTTTAGAAAATTATTCATTTCAAGAAAGAGGAATGTATTTTTACCAACTTACTTTTAATAAATACCTGTAAAGGAGTGCAGTTCTTTAGTAACTTCTTGATTGCGTAAAATAATTTTTTATTTAATTAATTATAAAATTGAAAGAATATTATTAATGTCTTCTTGATTATGTGAAATATCACTTATTATTAAATAACATAAAAAGATAAAAATAACACTTATTTTGAAAATGAAAGAATAATAAAATTCTTAATGAAATTATTGATCTAAGCAGGGGCGAATCTTTAAGGCCCGTGAGAACATCGCCACCCGCAACTTCAATGAAAACTACACACACATAAAACACATGTAACCCATTGGGCCAAAGTGGTACCTGATGCCAGTGGCAAATTGTCATTTATTCGACCCAAGGAGCGCGGGTTCACACCCTGCTAACTATTTAAGTTTTGCTACATAAATTCAGTTGTGCTCTTTTCATTTTTTTTTACTGTCAACTTGTTAAGTTTGCTACATAAATTCAGTTATGTTCTTTTTATTTGTTTTTAGTATGTAGTTTTTGACTTATATTAATTCATTTATTTTTGAATAATTTAATTTATTAGTCTTTGACTTTTCTTTTATTTCTTATTAATTAATTAGTATTTATTTAATATAAAATTAAAAGATGAATAAGTTTTATTTTTTCTCTCATCAAATTAAAAAAGAACTCTCTAGATACAAATAATTGTACACAAAATGGAGGTAAAATATTGTGAAAAGTCACAATTTTTTTCTTTTTAAAGAGAGATAAATAAGTAAAAAGCAGTCAAAATTTTTATTAAGGGGGTTTAAATTGAAAGAAATAAATACATGAACTAGTTGAAGGGAGTTCAATATATATAATATATATGCATAAAAGTAATTTTAATCATATATAAATAATATAGGTTTTTGCCGAAAGAAAACCCTTGAACATAAGCTGGTTCGCGTTCAGGATTTGAAATCTTCAATTAATTGAATTGATGAATCTACTTCACACCCGAAAACACTGAATCTGCCTCTTGATCTAAGCTACAAATATGCATATTTTTCTTGAGAATCCTTAATCCACCTAAAGTGTGTATTTAAAATGAGATATCCAACATTCGTTCAACCTACCAAATAAAAAGTTAAATTAAAAAGTCATGCATGCACGGTAATAATACGTCTCTCTAGTAGCTTGCAGTTTCGTTTCGCCGACCAATTTTTATATTATTAGTGTATTTTAATCTGTTTTAGCAAAAATTTGTCACTTTTATTGACAAAGTCATGTATATCTTTTAGATGTAAAGGTCTACGTACACAACCCTCTTTTCAGGCTCAACTTGTGGAACTACACTAAATATTTGTTGTTGTTACCCACCAATCAAGGAACTAATTGAAAATGCATGCAGGATAGGCACATGTCTCATGTTACTTTCAATTTCACGGATTTTTCCACAGTATTAAAGAATCAATTTCCCAAGTTGCAATTCAAGAATAGAAAGAAGAATCTAAAAAGAAGATTTTTCCATTGTCCAAACACATTTGTTTAAGTTTTAAGTAATGTGTCATTTTTCTTTGATTTTGGAGATTTCGCTACAAGAGTACGCATGACATCTCGATTGTAACTGTTTATAAGCTACAATGTCATTTTCACTCGAAATTTTTGTTCCTTTTGTTGGGGAACAAAATATCTAACACCTTTTCCTCTTATATGGTTTTCAGTTCAACAGCTTGCCGTTTAAATATTTCAAATTATAGCATAATTTTGCCATCCATTTTAAGTTCAAGAAAAGTGCTTTAAATTGAAAAGATTTAAGTAAAATTTATTTTTTGGATTATCTATTTTAAATGATTTTTTTATACTGTGCCAATTTTTTAAATATAAAATTGAATAAAAATATTTAGTTTTTCAACAACACATTTACTGTATTCTCTGTTTTTAAAACTATTGTACTGAACCTCGACTAAAATCTAGGATGGTTAAAGTTAAAATCAGTGAAAAAGTGAATTAAAGTATAAGTGAAACTGATTTCGTTTTATCATATGATTCTTAGAGTTAATAAGAAAAGGTCCATGATATCATATTGAAAAAAAGCATAAATAGCCTTAGCGACCCTTGCACTTGACTTCATTTATCAATTGAACCCTTCTATTTATTACTTTACCAACTAAATTTTTAAACCTTTTTCTCATTCAACAAATGTACGTGTAATACAAACGAATACACATTGTATTCCACATCATTTTTATCATCACGTAAGAAATTAACCTTTTTTTAATCAATTACCCCTCCTCCTCCTCCTCCTCCTCTTTCTAATGAACTCTCCCCCTTCGTTCCTTCCTCCTTCTTTCTTCTTTATCAGGTCCTTTCTGCCCCACTCCCTTCTTCCCTCATTCTCCTCCCACCCATTTATCTCTTCTTTATTAGAATCCTCCCCCCCACACCCCCACCCTCCTTTCACTCTTCTTCTCCTTCTTCAAATCCTTTCTCCCTTTTTCATTTATCTTCTTTAAGTTCCTTTTTCAACTAATTTTCCTCAACTATTTTCTGCATCCCATTATAAAAATAAATTCGATAAAATTTTTTTCCCCTAAGTCAATATTTCAGAGATTTACATCTATTTCTTAAAGATTTGAAATTTAAAATTTTTGTATTTGAATATGAAGTAAATTTAATAGGGTTTTTTTTGTAAGTTATGGTGGGGGTAAAGAAACTAGGCTAAGTTGGGAGAAAAGAAAAGAGTTTTAAATTTTATTTATTTATTTTAATTATTTTTAGTCAAAAATTTTGTATGCACGTGAGTATAATGTGTGAAATCAGGCATTCATTCCAACTAAACCATCAAGTTCCCACATATACTTGAGATATTGTGTTTTATTGAATCTAAGCGTTTAGTTGAGAAAGGGGTGAGAAAGAGGATTTAGATGACAAATGGAGACCAGTACAAGGGTCTCCCCAGGCTATTCTGCTAGTTTAAAAATAATAACTCATACCTAATGTATTTGGAAGTATAAGAAAAAGAAAAAGCTACATGTCATTTTGTTTCTATTTTCTTAAAATGGTACACTACTTATTTTTCATTAATAAAGCACAGGTAAATAATATATTACAAGATTGACTTTAAAGCATACACAGTAAAAAAATGTAACAATGTGATATGTAACATTTTTTTATGTTTTGATCATTTTGTCCTTTTCCATGGTTGCATATTGATTTTAATATGTGAGAATGGTTGGTACGCTTTGCGAGGTTTTTGGGAGTGATTCGGGAGAGTTTGAGACTATTTGAGGTTTTAAAAACTATTAGTTTGACTTTGAGTAACATTTAAATTCGAACACCGTATGATAATTTGGATAGTTTTATTAGATCTGAAATATTTATTTTGGGTTAGTAACACGAGTTGTTCAGGCTCAGAGCCTTTATTTTGTATTTCAATCCTTCTTTAAAAATTTAAAAAAATGCCTCAATGGGATTTCGGAGGCTATTTTTTTTTTTTTATAAACGACTTATTTTTAAAAATTTAATATTATCATTGAGTCTGAAACATTGAAAATAGCCTAATAGCATATATATTTTTTTTATGAGGTCCCAAACAAATCTCGAGGGTCCGTTCAGACAATTTGGAAGCTTGCATTTTCCGCTAAATTGGTATATCTGGTGCAAGGTGAAAGCCCTCTTCACAAGGCAAAAGCTTGGATAAGATCTAAAATAGTATTCTCATTAATTTTCGTTGATTCTATCTTCAAAATAGCTTTAAAACCTTGATTCCAAATTAGATTTTTTAGGCCTTGCTAGTAAAACTATAAAATGATTTTCTTTGATTTGAGCCCTATTTTTATCTCATTTTCAAGTGAATTTAAACTGTAGACTGCTATAATCTTGGAGAACATATTACTAAAATAAAATTCTGATTTTATCACTTTTGTTTTCAAATTTATTTTTTGTAATACCCCGTACTTCTACCTAGGTTAAAATCATCCCTGAAATGATAAAGACTAATTTCAAAGATGAATCCACTTTTATACAAGTGGTATTTTCAAGATTTTCACTTTTTATCATGTGGGAAATTGAATAAGCTTTCCATCGATACCAAATTCACCCAAATTCGGCACCCGGGCGAAGAGTTAGAGCCATTTTAGTAAGATAGTGTGCCACCTGAGCCATCAACGCGTCGCGAAGCCAGCCAAAATGGCAATCGTCAAAATTTAGTGAGCCTCTGCGATTATGGTGTGTTGCTCCCGGCTCAAATTCAGAATTTGTCCCATTTGCAGTGTCTCAGTGCGATGTCTCCGCGTTGCGCCAAACTTCCAGGTCACAAACAAAGTGGCAACGTGATAGCCCCGCGTCGTGCCACCATGCAAATTCTCAATTGTCCAGTTCTAGTGACTTGGCGTGATAGTGGCACATAGCACCAAGGATAAAAATTGGAAAATTTTTACAGAATTAAAATATGCATCCAAGGGTTAAAAGGGTCAATTTTCTACCCCTATTTAAACCTAATAACACGCAATTCAACCATTTTTCATCCAAAACATAGTGTTTCTCTCAAGTTTCTCTCAAGAACAAGCTAGGGTTTTCAATTGGGGATTCAAATCCAAGACTCAAATTCAAGAATCTCTCCATTAATCTTTGTAGAATCAAGAACTAAGATATGCACAGTGCGATTCATGGACTCCTTTCGTCCATGAAGCTCAAGAACCCTATTTTAAAATATATGTCATGATGTTCTTATTTTGAATTGATTATGATCATGTTGTTACTATTGTATGATTGCCAAGATTATATCTTTATCATGTTTTCATGAAACTATGTTAGTATAGGGTTAAAATTCATGCAATTGAGTTAAATTGTGGAACCATGTGGTATTAAATTGATGATCATACCTATGCTCTATTTGTGCATGCAAGGTGTTTGATAATATGCCCCAATGAATAAATAATGATCAAGTACCTAGTTTCCATGTGTCAAGATTATGTCATGTCTCTTAGTTACGCTATACCTAATTGATTAAGATGATTCACATGCTAAACCTATGCATTATGATTGCTTGATGGGATGTTCATAAGAATTGAAGCATGAAATTATGCCATGTTTATACGTATTACTATCCATGTACAACGTTATGATAATTATGTACTTCATGAAATTCCCAACTATGAAATTGTGAATTGTTGATATTGTTCATGTGATCAAAAGCGTCAAGCCTTGTCAGTTTTATTCTATTGAGTTTTGGGGGTACTTGTACCCGATAATTTAGCTGTGTGCCTAAAGTCATGTCATGTTTTCACGATACTCTCAGTCAAGCCATGATCCTTAGAATTCAGTCAGTCTTATGACTTAGAAAAACTCAGTAAATTCAGTATCTGTCTAGTCCTACTCAGTAATCTCAGTGACCTCAATAGTCTCAGTAACATCAGTACTCAGTAATCTCGGTAACCTCAGTATTCCCTGAAATCTCAATAACTTTAGTACTCTTCGTCAGTCCTCAGTAGCATTCCGTCAGTCAACAAAACTCATTGAACCCAGTTTAGCTCCGCTAAATGATACCATTAGTATCAGTTCAATTCAGTTAATTCAGTCCAGTTTAGTTTAGTAATTCATGATCAATGTCTATTCAGATAGGAGTAGGAATTAGCACTAAGTGAACCCAAGGATGGGAATACACACTTTCAGATGAGGGTGTGATTCTTAGAAGTCATCCTTCCATTCCAAAACTATGTAGCCAACATAGGTTGAGACATCAACACTGTTAGAAGAGGGTTGATGAGGTGCATAAGCACTATCAGATGAGGGCCCCACCATTCTCTTTTGCAGACACTTTCAGATGAAGGTCACTCACAGCTTGTCCTTACCAGAGGAGCGGTATTGATACCCTTCCAATTGGGTTTACAGATTGGACCCCAACAAAGCCATAATGTCATATTAGGGAAATGTCGGTTAGATAACTACTTCCCATAGTTTCAGTTATAGAATCAGGACTATCAAATACAGTCATTCAGTCTCAGTAATAGAACTCAGATAGTTCTTCATATTTTAGGACTGTCAGATACAGTTAACTCAGAATAGTACAAAACTCAGCTAGTTTCATCAGAACCTAGACTGTCAGATACAGTCGCTCAGTATCAGTTATTTCAATTATACAGTTATCAGTATCCCATGTTATCAGTATTTAGATTCAGGACTATCAGATATAGTCAATCAAACTAGTTTTTCATAATCAAAACTGTTAGAAACAGTCATCCCTTTATCAGTAATATGACATCAGTTCCTCAGTACTCTATAGACTCAGTTATTCAATATCCCAGTATTAGCACTCAGATATCAGTAAATCCACATTATCATAATTCACGAGTCAGCGTTATCACAATCTTATTTATAGTTACGTATTCATGCATCTATTCTCACGTTTATTTCATACAGTCAGTTAGTATTGTTTATGCATATGAACCATTATATTCAGCCTACCTTACTTGTATACCAGTACATTTAACGTACTGACGCATTTGCGCTATGGTATTTTATACCATAGGTTTAGAAGTACGAGCTCCCAAGCATTCTTAGTAGATCAGATATTTAGCAGGCAGACTAGCAGTGAGTCCTCATCATTTAAGAATAGCATGATTATTTTATTACTTTATTATTTCAATAGTTCGGAGTTAGTTGGGGACATGTCCCATTAACTCCACAGTTTTCAGATAGTTTAGAGGCTTTCATACTTCAGCATATTTCAGATTATTTATCTCAATTTTGGGTATTATCATACCCCATTACAAACATTATATTATATTCAGTATTATTTCAGCTTTGACCCTTATGGGCTTACAACTTATATTCCGCATATTTATAATGTATTATTCAGTGCTCAGTTACAGATATTAGTCATGGGTTAGCTTGTGGTCCTTCGGGGTCATGAGCACTGTGTGGCATTCTGAGTACCAGATTTGGGGCGTTACATTTTTCAAACTAATTTTGGATCCGTTTAAAAAATACCTAACATATGTATCATTAGCTTTCTTTTGAGACTTAGATAATATTTTTGATAGTTTTAGCTCGTACGAGACCATTTAAGAGAGATAGGGTTCCGTATTGAAGGATTCTAGGATTGAATTTTGACACTTAGGGTAGGTTATAGTTAACCTCCTTCCAACTGGGTGGGTAGTTAATAAACTTGTAAAGGATGCAGAGTTGGGAATCATATATAGAGATAAGTATATTTTATCATATTGTCAGTGTGGGGATTGATGTGTACTTTATTATTAATTCAAGAGGTAGTAAATATTGAGATATCCATGTGGGGACTTTATTGATGATTCAGGCGTACTTATGAAATATTTGTCGTTATTATTATTATGTTACCCAAGTGGAGGCTTGATTAGATATTATAGGCCTTATTTGGGCATTTAATTGCCTTTTCACATAAGTGATGCCCGAATGAGGGATTTTAAATAATACTCCTAATGTCATATATGACTATTCATACCAATGATACCCTATCATGTCTTACATCATGATTCATTATCATATGGAGTAAATTCTAAGCTCATTCATACCTGTACTTGAATTGATGTTAATCTTCATACTTATTGATTATGGGTATTATATCCTCATTTCATCTATACATGATCATTGAAAGAAGTAGACAATGAGAAAGAATTTTGTCGCGACCATTATTGAAAGAAAGAAATAGAAGAAAGAAGGACAACCGAGTCTTGACGAATATTCTAATACCCGATTTATGAGGGAATCAAGTGATCGGTATCTTACAGGATCAGAAGGAGGTGGACTATACCGAGTTGGAGAGTCGAGTGAGGTTCCATCGAGGTTCCGGTCCGTGGCTCTGTCATTATATCAAAGAATGAAAATTACAATTTAAAACATAAATGAAATTACAAAATCCTATCTATGCAGCTTTCCTTGACACTTGATTCGAGTTTTACCAACTTATTCTTCAGGCGGGCTCCTGAATTACAATTTCCTCAACTTATTGTTTGGCTTTCAATTGCTTCACCTTATTACTTGACTTTCAATTGTTTCACCCTGTTCTCCAGGCGGGCTCCTGACTTGCTGTTTTTGACTTTCAATTTCTTCGCCTTATTGCTTGACTTTCAACTTTTTCATCCTATTTCTCTGACGGGTTCCTGACTTGTAATTTCATTACCCTATTCTTAAGGCGGGCTCCTAAAACCAGAATTAAAACTAGAATGAAAATTATCCCAAAAAAAGATTATAGTAAAGCAGTATTTCATTTTTGAAAGTGTGGTCCCATTTTCCAGAAGGGTCCTGAACAGAAGGTAAAGTCCCATTTTTTAGGAGGGTCCTGAACATGAAAGAAAAGTCCCATTTTTCAGGAGGATCCTGAACAGAAAGTAAAGTCTCATCTTTCAAGAGGGTCATGAACATGAAAGTAAAGTCCCATTTTTTGTCCTGAACAGAAAGTAAAATCCCATTTTTTAGGAGGGTCCTGAATAGAAAATAAAATCCCATTTTTCAGGAGGGTCCGGAACAGAAAGTAAAATCCCATTTTTCAGGAGGGTCCCGAACAGAAAGTAAAATCACATTTTTCAGGAGGGTCCCAAACAGAAAATAAAATCCCATTTTTAGGAGGGTCCTGAACAGAAAGTAAAATCCCATTTTTCAGGAGGGTCCTAAATAGTAACTAAAATCTCATTTTTCAGGAGGGTCCTGAACAGAAAGTAAAATCTCATTTTTCAGGAGGGTCCTGAACAGAAAGTAAAATTCCATTTTTAGGAGGTTCTTGAACAAAAACTAAAATCCTATTTTTCAGGAGAGTCCTAAACAGAAAGTAAAATCCCATTTTCAGGAGAGTCCTAAAGAGAAACCAAAATCCCATTTTTCAGGAGGGTCCTGAACAGAAAGTAAAATCCCATTTTTAGGAGGTTCCTGAACAGAAACTGAAATCTCATTTTTCAGGAGGGTCCTGAACAGAAAGTAAAATCCTATTTTTCAGGAGAGGCCTAAACAGAAAGTAAAGTCCCATTTTTCTGGAAGGTCCTGAACAGAAAGTAAAGTCTCATTTTTCAGGAGGGTCCTAAACAGAAAGTAAAATCTCATTTTTCAGGAGGGTCCTGAACAGAAAATAAAATCCCATTTTTCAGGAGGGGCCTGAATAGAAAGTAAATTC
This sequence comes from Capsicum annuum, assembly GCF_002878395.1. Taxonomy (NCBI): domain Eukaryota; kingdom Viridiplantae; phylum Streptophyta; class Magnoliopsida; order Solanales; family Solanaceae; genus Capsicum; species Capsicum annuum. The sequence goes on from NC_061121.1 coordinate 194,928,352, forward strand.
CTATTTTTCAGGAGGTCCTGAACAGAAAGTAAATCTTATTTTTCAGGAGGGTCCTGAACAGAAAGTAAAGTCTCATTTTTCAGGAGGGTCCTAAACAGAAAGTAAAATCCCATTGTTCAGGAGGGTTCTGAATAGAAAATAAAATTCCATTTTTCAGGAGGGTCTTGAACCGAAAGTAAAATCCCATTTTTTAAGAGGGTCCTGAACAAAAAATAAAATCCCATTTTTCAGAAGGGTTCTAAACAAAAAATAAAATTCCATTTTTCAGGAGGGTCCTGAATAGAAAATAAAATCTCATTTTTCAGGAGGGTCCTGAACAGAAAATAAAATCCTAATTTTCAGGAGGGTCCTGAACATAAAGTAAATCCCATTTTTCAGGAGGGTCCTGATCATGAAAGTAAAGTCCTATTTTTCAGGAGGATCTTGAACATAAAGTAAAATCCCATTTTTCAGGAAGGTCCTCAACAGAAAGTAAAATCCCATTTTTCAGGAGGGTCCTGAACATAAAGTAAAATCCCATTTTTCAGGAGACCCTAAACAGAAAGTTAAATCCCATTTTTCAGGAGGGTCCTAAACAAAAAATAAAATCTCATTTTTCAAGAGGGTCTTGAACAAAAGGTAAAGTCCCATTTTCCAGGAGGGTCCTGAACGGAAAGTAAAATCCCATTTTCAGGAGGGTCCTGAAACAAAGTAAAATCCCATTTTTCAGGAGGGTCCTGAACAGAAAGTAAAATCCTATTTTTTAGGAGGATCTTGAATAAAAGTAAAATCTCATTTTTCAGAAGGGTCCTGAACAAAAGTGAAATCTTATTTTTTGGGACCCTCCTGAACAAAAGTAATGTCTAATTTTTTAGGAGGGTCCTAAACAAAAGTAAAATCCCATTTTTCAGGAGGGTCCTGAACATAAAGTAAATCCCATTTTTCAGGAGGGTCCTGAACAAAAAATAACATTCCATTTTTCAGGAGGGTCCTGAACAGAAACTAAAATCCCATTTTTCAGGAGGTTCCTGAACATAAAGTAAAATCCTATCTTTTAGGAGGGTCCTGAACAGAAAGTAAAATCCCATTTTTCAGGAGGGTCCTAAACAATGCCATTTTTCAGAAGGGTCCTGAACATAAAGTAAATCCCATTTTTAAGGAGGGTCCTGAACAGAAAGTAAAATTTCTTTTTCCAGGAGGGTCCTGAACGTAAAGTAAAATCTGATTTTCTAGGAGGGTCTTGAATCGAAAGTAAAATTCTATTTTTCAGAAGGGTCCTTTACAAAAGTAAAATCCCAGACTTTTCTATCAACAAAACTTTCTGTATGCCTTGTTATGACTTGCAATCTTGTTTCTTTCATGAAAGGAAAGATAGAAGGGTTTAAACAAATACAACAGAGAAACAAAACAAGATAGATCCCGAACTATAACCCCAAAATAATTCAGAAAACAAAAAAGAAAACAAAACAAGATACCAGATCTCTTCCTAGTAGGGAGAGGGATGACTTCTCAATTGCTCAGCCTGACATCTTAGCCACTGGTTTGCATATCATCATGACTAGAGTTTTCCTCACTGTCAATGTTTTGCACCATGATTGATTTATCTTGAATCATCTTTTCAATTTCTCTTTTCAAAGCATGAAAATCTTTAATACTGTGATCCTGAACATCAGAATGATTAGGATCAAAACTTTTTGAATGTGGGTCAGGAGTATACCTAAGAAGAGGAGTGATCATGCCCCACTGTACCAATCTCTGGAATAAACTTGCATACAACTCTCTAATTGGTGTGAAGCTATCCCTCGACTTCTGCCTTATTTCATTGTTTGTCTTGGACTGAAAATCTGGACTAGAGGGGCTTTGGTATATTTATGGAGTTTGAGGATGACTTTGAAGAGTTGGTACACACCATTGTAGGTAAGGAGGGAGTTGAATATATGGTTGTGCTAAATATACTAGATATGGAGGTGGGGAAATGGAGTATAATGGATTTTAAGAGGGATTATAGAGAGTTTGGGTATGAACTTGGGCTTGAGACAGACGGCAACGACGACATCGTCTTCTTGGATGTGCCCGTTCTCCAACTACAATAGCAGTTGTATCTTTCTTACTCTTTTTTCCTCCAGTTTCCTTGAATTGATTGCAATATTGTCCCAAATGTTTCACGGATTCCTCGTGTCTATCTTGCTCCTCAAATTTTGACATCTCAAGGATTGGAGGGGGGTTAACACTTGAAGACATGCCCCAGTCTTTGTATGTAACATCTTCTTTACCCATAAGTCGTAGGGAACTTTTTGTAGCATTTTCTGCACTCTTCATCTTTCTAACAATTTTGTCTGACTCTTCTGGCATACTAGGCTTCTTGTTAAGAAATTTTGGTAGTCCAGTTAACTTAAAAGTAGTCTCAGGAGTATAAAAATGATCACCACGAATATTGAACATGGGTTAACTAGAAAATTGGGGAAGCACAACCGTTGGGCGGCTAGCTAATGTGGATGTCTCAATAGAGGATTGTGCAAAAAAATCACAGATAACATGTGGTGTTGTGAATGTGGTAGGCTTACGCCGAGGGGCTAGAGAAATAGTGGTGGAAGTATTGAGATTATTTTGGCTTGGGATGAATTCTGAGGCATGTTGTCGTGCATCAACAACATTAGTACATGGATCTTGCAATTGTGATGGAAAACTCAGGGTATCACTGGCCCAAGCTTGATGCATTTCTGTCATTTGTTGTCTTAGCCTCCAAATCTCTTGCTTCAAACTCTCATTTTCATGACTCTTTGTTTGATCCATGATGTCACTCTCTATATCTTTATTGGACACAACTAACCCTTTGAATTTGGTGTGATATGGAGGACCAGCCAGAATGCCACAAACCAACCACCTTAAACTCAATCAACAAAAACAACAAATGTGTTAGAGTTCAACACTTTTCTAAAACTCTTTCTCCTTATTTTTTTTTGAAAAGATCACTGAATCCAATAAGGGCACCTACGTATCTCACATCCTGAAAAAGGAGAATCAGGTGTGCGTAGTTCGTGAAGTCTTGCCAAAATGGCCAATTAAACTCTATTTTTTTTTCTTGGAATTTTAAGAAGAAAAGAAAACAACTAATTGTCAAAAGAATGGATGAAAATCTTTTTGAGTTTTCCAGCTTTGAAAATCTCTATACAAAATGAAACCTATGATTTTCAAAGAAAAAATCTTTTTTTTTGGATCTTCGAATTTGAATTTCATGCAAAAATTAAACTTTAAATTATTAAAGAAAAAATCTTTTTATAGTTTTCCTTTAAAGATGCATATGACACCTACTCTAAATAAAGAAACATATTTTTTGGATTTTTAAAATAAGATCCCCAAACCAACAATAGGTTGTCTACGTATCTCACTCCCGAAAAAGGAGAATTAGGGCTGCGTAGTTCGTCCGGATTGGACAATTAACGATTAAAGGATCGATTGAACCCTAACTTGAGAGACGTGACTACAACGATGAAAATAAAATCTTTTTGGGGATTTTAAATTTGACACTCCACATAAGACTGACACCAACAACTATGAAAGAAAAATTTTTTTTGGTATTTTCATGAAATGTACAAAACTCCTACAATTTTTGCATTTTTATTTAATAAAAACTCATATGAATAAAAATCTTTTTTGAAGTTTTCAAGTTGTGAATACTTTCTTAAGGAAACAAAAGAAAAATCTTTTTGATGTTTTTGATTTTGACAATGAGTACAAAAGGTAAAAAGATTTTTTTGAATTTTTGGATTGTAAAAAACAAAAGCCCTAAAGAACTCTAAAAACTACGAAACTCTCTCTTTTCTTTTTTCTTTCTGTTTTTCTTCGACTCACTTTTTTTTCATTGCCTACACACTTTATTTCTAACACATGTTTTCCCCAAATCATTCCATCAAAAGATCCCATTACCTTCAAAGATGCAACATTTAGCACATAGGGATGTGGTAGAGGTGAGTCTCTTATAAAGGAACAAATGGGCCTCGCTAGGTCTCAATATGATGCACATAAGTATGACCTAAAGGCTGACCTATGCTGGGATTCACTAACAAGGCTGTTCGGGGGAGCATATGGTCAATAGTGGTTGCTTTAGCTATCCACCTACTCCATACTAGCCAACGGCTCCCCCCTCCTAAAATAAGGGTGACTAAACTTTAGGTTATGTACACAGCGTGTACTATAGAAATTTTTGCAGAAAGAATTAACTCGGGTTATGCACATGATGCCAGTTATAAAGAGGTAACACATAAGAGAAAAATTATAAACAGAGAGCACGTAAGCACTCGACAATGATAAAATAAATAAATGATAACACAAATAATGTTTACACACCCATAATGTCAAACTAAGCCGATACAACTCTAAAAAAATAAGCTTGAATTATGAAAAATCCCCAGCAGAGTCGCCAGAGCTGTCACACCCCTTTTTTTTCTGACTTGAAAAATATTGTATTGTAAGTTTCGAAAGGGTTTTTATTAAGTGACAAAATGAAGGTTTGTTTCGAAAAGGATTATTTGTATTCAAAACTCAGAGTCGCCACTTGACATAAATCGGGTGTGTCAAGTCACCCTTGGATATCCTTTTTCAAAATAGTTTGACTCTAAAAACTGATCCGCGAACAGAGATTCTAGCTAAGGAACTCTGTTGATCGAGGGGAAGGTGTTAGGCACCTCTCGGTCCGATGGTTTGACCACGGTCACTTGGTGAAGCATACAAAAAATTTGACACTATGAATGTATAAACCACACAAAGCACGAAAACAAGCCCAAACATAACAAACAACAATCCAAAACCAAAATAATAATGTCTAGTCCAATTATACAACCTGAAATAAAAATATACTGAAAAGTAAACCTACACTAATCCTAAACTATGCTCCAATGCTTTACCCGATGCCTCGGGGCTTTATCACACATGTCTTTTGAGTACAAAATACTTCGGGACATTTCCTAGATAAATCAATACAAATCCCTTAGGGCATTCCCCAACCAAACGAGTACAATTTCAATTTTTGTGCGATAAAACAAATCCACTCAACACATATCTCAAACATTCTACCAATTTCACAATCCTTAAGTTTTCCTACCCCCTACCATTTGCTTAATGATTCATGGCCTAAAACATGATACTATAGAACTTTAACAAAGTCGACATTTATTTCAAATCAAGCGGTCATCACTGAACCAACATAAACCAATATTCACTTTTAAAAACTTTCTATCTTTTCCCCAAAAATCTAACTTAACCCTAAATCAACTACGTGATTAATAGACTTTACACAAGAATTAAACAATTAAATAACAACGAGTAAAAATTGCCTCAACCAAAATCAACCAAAAATCACACCATTCAAAAATATTTATGAAAAAGAGAGATTAGAGATATAGAATTGGACCTCAATCATTGATTTTATTCCAAACAATCAGTGATGGATTTAAATTCTCGGAGCAACGGAACCTCAACCCAAGTGAAACCTCAACATCGAACCCGCAACTTGAATAAAAAATCACAAAAGTAGAGAGACATATGGACTGAAATCCGGCGAACCAACTAGACCCGAACTGAAAATCATGGAACAAAGAAAACCAGATCAAATTGGATGAAATCTGAGATGAACCAAAGTTGGGTTAACTCTCTCTATAGTCGAAGCTCCTACTGACTCGGAAGTTAACAGAGTGGGGTCTCTCGACTAGGTTTCGCTGGAAAACCAAAAAAATCAGAGAAAATTATGGGGTTTTGAAGCCTGTTTCAATCGTTGACGGAGCTCCAGCGAGATCTGGTCACTAGAACAATGATACGCGACTATTTTCTTCCCTCTCAACTCTCTATTTGCAACCTCCTATTCCACGATCTACCCCTCCATCATTTTTTTCTTCTCTCATGCCAACTCCAATCTTTCTCGCTCCAATTTTTCTTATTCCTTAACTATATTTTACTTTTTTCTCCACTCTTTCTATGCGCTAGTATATATGAGTGTATATATGTTGTGACAGTGAGTATTATGAGGATTCAAAAATAGAGAAATCCGATGGTGTCTTTTAAAAGAAAAAAACATGATAGAGAAGGTGTTGATGGCGTTCTCTGTGAGAAAGAAAAAGGGGGGAGGGAATGGAGTGGGTGTATATTTTCTAAGAAAAATGATCCTCTTTCTGTTAGAAATAGGATAATTCAAGGCATATTCTCCTGTGGGGCCTACCTTTTTATTATTATCTTATGTGAACTGGTTTTTAAATTGAAGAAAACATGTAGGGGGATAGGGTGGTGATGAGGTGTCTTAATTGAATAGGTAGGGTGGTCAATTTGTTGTGGTATTGTTATTGTGTGGAGCATTAATTATATGGGGTAGGGCATATGGTAAGATAAGGTAAAAAATGGGTAAAAATGATATCGGGGGGGGGGGGGGGGAGACGGTAAAAATGATATCGAGGAGGGATAAAATTAGGTGTCTACAATCATGATGACTTGATACCACTGAGATACTCTAATGTTGAAAGAAAAATAGGAATTTTTGTTATAAAATCCTTGGTCCAGGTCATTACTGGCAAAGAGAATTGTGAGATATTTGAAACCCTAGAATGCGATCATTTACTTATAAAGTTTGTTGAGATTATAAAAGTATATGGATTGTGAACCTCCCATGCATCCCATCTAAAGTGTTGAGGCTTAGATGGTGTATACGTAAGTTACACCATACTAGATTTTTGGATTGCATTCACATCCTTTGTGTATCCTTCTTATACTTGATGTGTACTTTATTTCTCTCTCTCACACATACACACATATATATAGTATGTGTGTGTATAGTTTCCCCTTATCTTATATTTTAGAACTGTTAGTGGAGATGGTGTGAGCTACCATTTGTAATCTTTTCTATTTGTAGGTGAAGTACTCGAAGTATATTTTATTTTTATTATTTTCTATATTGCTCAGTTGGCCTATGAACCTACTGAGTATAAGTGAATCATACTCATCCGCACTGTGCCCTTTTGGTATAAGTTCTAGTTCGAGTACGACTCACAGTATCTGAGTTTGGGATATCAATAAGGAAATTTCAAGTTATTGGTGAGCTTTAGGGTATAAGGTTAATTTCATGACTTTATCTTATCTTAGTTGTCTTTATTTACCTTTTGAAAATAGACTTATTTATTCCCGTTATTCTGAGTCGTATTAGATGCTCCTTACACTTGTAACACTTATATATTAAGGATTATATTTATATTTATCTTGTTTGAATTCTCATTTAGTTCTTATGGCCTGATTTTGTTATATAAGTCTTGTGCATATGAGTTTATTTCTTTTTTATTTGTCATTTCTTACTTTGGTAGTATTTTGTCTTACCTACTAAGGCTGGGCCAAAGTAGGTGCCATCATGACCTCAACTTTAGGGTTGTGACAAATTAAAATTAGAGCGCTAGGTCACTGATCTCACAAGTTGGAGAGCAAAATATCTAGTAAAGTCTCACAGATCAGTACGTGGCTGTCTGTTTCTATTTGAGGTGGTTGTAAGACATCTTTAGGAAAAAATGCTCTAATTTGATTTCTTATAGTGTAGGTTGTTTACACCCAAGATTCTAAAACCTATATTACATTCTATTTTGTGCAAATGGTGAGGACTAGGTCTTAAGATGCTACGAATGTGGAGCTTGCAACCTATTTTAAGTCTTGCTTAGGGGCTGAGGTAGTGGTCTAGAGGTAGAGGATCGGTATGAGAAGCTTCCCCACTTAGAGTACAAGCTAGAGAGGCCCCTCCCAAGCCTGAGGTTGAGTATGTTGAAGATAACCATCAATAAGAGGGTGTGGGGTCAGCTCAAGTCCCATAAGGTTTGGTTGACACCCAGTGCCACAAGATTTATTGATTCATCTCTTGATCTATTTAGATGGTGTTACTTTGAGTGTAATAGTTATTCCTCATACTTTGAGTGGTATTTCACCGTCAGTACTGGCTTTTTCTTATGATATTCTAACTTCAGGGGTATAACCATCTTCTGTAGTACCCCATATATTAATTCATTGTCTACCAAGCTCACTGTTCCTCCTATTGCTTCATCCCATGTGATATCTTCTGATGATTAAAAGCGATTTAAGATGGTCATCCACTAGTATCCTTCCAAGTTTAGCAGTGTTATTGGAGAGGATGCTTATAAGTCTTTTCTTAATTATCAAGAGAGTTTGCACAACCTAGGGTCCCTTGAGTCCCATAAAGTCTTATCCTAATTATCAGTTGACTGATGTGTCTAGATAGTGGTGGAGGTCTCTTTCTAGTTATTGACCATTGGGTTCACCTGCTATTACATGGACTCAATTTTGAGGCCTTTCTATAAAGGTTCATTCCTTACAGTTTGAGGAATCAGATGAAAGATGAGTTTGATCACCCAAAGCAGGGCTCCATAACTATTGTCGAGCATGAGACACATTTTTATACATTATCTAGATATTTTGTAGCCAGTATTTCTACCGAGTCGGAGAGAATTCAAAAGTTCACCAAGGGTCTAGCAAGTCAGTATCAATTGGCTATAGCTCAAATAATAGTTTTAAGAACTTCTTTCTAGAGTATTATAGAGCATGCCAAGTTGATTGAGTCTATACTTCAGGGTATTCAAAGTAGCGGTGCTAAAAGAATCCACCAATTAGGTTAGTTTAGTAGGCATGCATCCCAAGGTTGGAATTTCTCTTGCAGCGGTTCTAACAGTTTTCATGGTAGACTAATTTAAATAACGTTATATGGTTCAGATGGTAGGGTTGTAGTTTCTACATCTCCAAGTTTCCATAATTCAAGGCATACAAATAGTAGAGCCGTCAATATAGGTCAGGCCCGTTGGGTCGTCCTGGCCCAACCAGTAATTTAATAGGATTGGGCTATGATTTTTGTAGCCACTTTTAAGAATAGGGCTTTTTAGCCCAACCTATATACGTCTGGCCCATGGGTCTTGAGAAATATGGGTTACGCTGGCCTGTGGGCCAAACAAAAAATGATTAAAAAATAGAATAGAGTACTAAGAATAAAAAAAATAAGTCCAAAATCAAAGTCTATTTGGACTATCATAGATATTTAAATATTAAATATATTTATAAAATATATAAATAATTAAAAAATAAAAAACTTAATTTCTTAAGGAATTAAATATGTACGATGAAGATGATGTATTGATGTTGGACATGCCATAAGTGCCATGAGAGTTTTTTTATGGAGTTCATTTTCACTTTTGATGGACTAAATATTGACATTTCTATGTACTTTATTCTGATCAATTAAAACAAAATTAGGTCAATATTGCTATTTAGCTAGTTAGATTATTACTCATTAACAGTTTCGTTTGTTTTTCAACATCTCTATTTGGTTTGAATTTGGTGTCGAAAGTTATTTAACTTCACATATTATTAGGATTATTTTGTAAATTTGAGCTTGACTAACAAGTGGTTACTTCATGCAATATTATATTGTAAATATTTATATGATTAACAATTTAAAATTTGAATTAAGATTATAAAAATAACATATTTTAAAAATTGAGTTGGCCTATGGAGGCCCGTAGCCCATAATTTGATGGGTTGGGCTTGCTTTTTTTATGTTGTCATGTGGATGGGCTAGCCCGACCTAACTCGTCAAAATCCAAAGCCCGTGTGGGCAAGCTCGGATAGGCTGAGCCAACCCGTATTGACAATTCTAACAAATAGAGGCTTTAATTTTGGTTGTTCAGGGCAAGGAGGTCATTCAAGTTTTTTGACCCTTCTCAGTGTGATCAAGTAGTAGAGAGCATACGTCATAAGATTGGATACTATGCGAGGAGCTAACCTCGGTATGTATGGATCCTTCCCAGTAGGGTTCTGAGCATTAGTTTTTCCCTACTCATATTTCTATTATTAGAGGTGGTTTACAGGTTTGCGGGAGTTGTGCTAGAGATGCTTGAGATGCAGCAAGAGGAGCTCACAATAGTGAACATAGGGTTGCGCAGTGGGAGGACGTTGACAATGTTATGCTATACTTAAGGGACCTGAGGTGAGGCCTCGGATGTAATTATCACAGGTATCGTCCAAATTTTCCATGGTTTTGCTTTTGTATTATTTAAAACTAGGCCTACATTCTACTATGCATCTAGCTACTTTACTACTGGTTTTGATGTTGTATATGATACTCATGTTGTGCTTCTTCATGTTTCTACTCTAGTAGAATAGTCCTTAGTAGTGGATTGGGTGTACCGATCTTTTATAGTGACCTTTACGAGGCATGAGACTTGGGTAGACATGATTATCTTAGATATGTTTGACTTTGTAATTTTGGGTATGGATTGTTAGCCCCCTATCATGCTATCTTAGATTGTTATATACAAATTTTGACTTTAGCTTCTCTAGGCATTCCAAAGTTATTATAGAAGGGTGGTACTCTTAATTTAGGATCGAAGAGAGTTATATCTTTTCTATGTGCTCACTGGATGGTACAGAAGGAGTGTTTGTCCTATTTGGCATATGTTGATATTAGGATGTGTTTCCATAGATATTAACTTTGGTATTGATACTGAGCTAGGCACCCAGCCTATCTCCTTTCCTTCTTATAGGATGGCCTCAGCTAAATTGAAAAAATTAAAGAAACAATTACAGGACTTATTGAGCAAGGGTTTTATTAGACCTAATGCGTCTTCTTGGGGTGTTTCTATCTTATTTGTGGAGAAGGATTGTTCCACGTGCATGTGTATTAAATATCAACAACTGAACAAGGTGGCCGTCAAGAATAAGTATCTTATTCCTTGCATTGATGATTTATTAGACTAGATTCAAGGTGCTTCGGTGTTTTATAAGATTACTTGAGATATGGGTATCATCGGTTGAGGATTAAAGCTTTGGATGTTTCAAATATGGATTTTCAAACTCGGTAAGGACATTATAACCTTTTGATCATGTTGTAATACCCCGTATTTTTCCTAGCTTGAAAAGTTTCCCAAGAATGTTAGAAGCTTTGTTTGAAAGATGAATCCACTTTTATACACATGGTAGTTTCAAGATTTTTACTTTTTATTATGTGGGGAATCGAATAAGCTTTCCATCAATACCAAATTCGCCCAAATTCAACACCCGAGTGAAGAGTTAGAGCCTTTTTAGTGAGACAGTATATCACCAGAGCTTTCAGCGTGTCGCGGAGATCGCTCAAATGGCAATTGCCAATTTCTAGTGTTGCTCCGCGATAGTGGCACATCGTGCCAAACTTCTAGTTCACAGACAAGGTGGAAACACTATAGCTCCGCATTACATCACCGTGCAATTTCCCATTTGTCACTTTCCAATGACTTGGCGTGATAGTGGCGCGTCGCACCAAGGATAAAAATTGGGAATTTTTCTCAAAAATTAAAGACGCATCCAGGGTTAAAAAGGTCAATTTTTCACCCCTATATATACCTAATAACACGTGATTTAGTCATTCTTCACCCAAAATATACTAGTTTCTCTCAAGTTTCTCTCAAGAACAAGCTAGGGTTTCTATTGGGGATTCAAATTTAAGAAGGTTTCATCGTCAATCCTCAAGAAATCACATCCCAGGTATGCATAGTGTTCATTCATGGACTCCTTTCGTCCATGAAGTCCAAGAATCTCTTTTCAAATTCAAGCGTATGGATTTTTTTATGAATTCCATGTTGGGTTTGTGTTGCTCACGTTGATAATGACCAACTGAGTTCTACTCCATATTTGGTAATAAATTTCATGTAGAATTGACTAGTAAAGATGTAGATTCATGTAAACCTAGATTAAAACCCTTGGATGATGAAATTGGAAATGAATCATGATGTCTGATTGTTGGATAATGTTGTCTACATATATTATGTCTACCATGTGTTTGATTAAATACCTATACTAAGGAATAGTGCCCAACTAGCATGATATTATGAAATCTCCATGTTTGTACAAGTCTATGCATATCACATGTTTGATGAAGTGCTTCAATATATGAATTATGAATTGTGTTGTTGGTCATGTGTTCACGTAAGTCATGCTATGTCAATTTCTTTCCATCAAGTCCTGGGGATATTTACACCCGACAATTTAGCTATGTGCTTAGAGCCATGTCATGTTTTATGATACTCTCAGTCAAGCTATAATCCATAGAACTCAGTCAATCATGTGACTCAGAAAACCCAGAAATCTCAAAAATCTCAGTAATCTCAGTACTCAGTAATCTTAATAACCTCAGTATTCCCTGTCAATCTCAGTAACTTCAGTATTATCAGTCAGTCCTCAGAACTCAGTACATTCCATCAGTCAATAGAACTCAGTAAATTCAGTTTAGTTTAGCTCCGCTAAACAATAGCATTAGTATCAGTTCAGTTCAGTAAATCATGTTCAGAGTCTATTCAGATGGGAGTAAGGATTAGCATCGAGTGAACCCAAGGATGGGAACACATACTATCAGATGAGTGTGTGATTCTTAGAAGTCATCCTTGTATTCCAGAACTATGTAGCCAGCATAGGTTGAGACATCAACACTGTTCGATGAGGGTTGATGGGGTGAATAAGCACTGTCAGATAAGGACCCACTGTTCTCTTTTAGGGACACTATTAGATGAGGGTCGCCCACAGCTTTTCCTTACCAGTGGTGTGGTATTGACACCTTTCCAATTGGGGTTACAAATAGGACCCCAACTCAGCCATAATGGCATTTTAGGGGCATGTCAGTTAGATAACTACTTCCTACAGTCTCAGTTACAGATCCAGTCTCAATAATAAAACTCAATTCAATTCGACAGAAATCTAGGACTGTCAGATACAGTCAACTTAGTATAGTGCAAAACTTATCTTATTCCATTAGTATCAAGACTGTTAGATACAGTCACTGATGTTATCAGTATTTAGACTCAGTAATCATGTTATCATAAACCCAATTAATAGTATATTAATTTATACGAAACGCATGTTATCATAATTCAGTTTCAGGACTATCAGATACAGTCAATTAGAATAGTTCTTTATAATCAAAAGTGTCAGAAATAGTTATTGCTTTATCTGTAATATGACATCATTTCCTCAGTACTCAATAGACTCAGTCACTCAATATCCCCATATTAGTACTCAAATATCAGTAAATCCACGTTATCAGAATTCATAAGTCAGAATTATCATGATCTCAGTTACAGTTATGTATACATGCATGTATTTCACGTTCATGTCAGTCAGTCAGATAGTATTGTTCGTGCATATGAACCTATTGCATTCAGCCTACCTCACTTGTATACGAGTACATTCAAAGTACTAACGTATTTGCGCTATGGTGTCTTATACCATAGTTTTAGAAGCACGAGCTCTAAAGAACCAGTAGCATCCCAGTTCAGCGATCAGAGTTAGCAGTGAGTCCTCGTCCTTCGAGGACATGATGATCACATTAGTATTTCAGTTTTCAGTTTCTTTCAGTAGTTGAAGTTAGTTGGGGACATATCCCATCAACTCCTTATTTAGACAGTTTAGAGGCTTCCATGCTATAATATGTTCAGACCATTATCTCAGTTATTTTTATATTGTTATACCATACTTTTTAGTTATGTACTAGTATTGAACCTTATGGCCTTTCAGTTCATGTTTCCATATTTATGATATTATTACTATTATTCAGTGCTCAGTTTACAGATATCAATCATGGGTTAGCTTGTGGTCCTTTGAGTTATGGGCACCATGTAGTATTCTGGGTACCAAATTTGGGGCATTACACATGTCTTTTGGGTTGACCAATTCCCCAACAACAGTCATTAAACTGATTTTAATCGTATCTCAACTCTATTGTGATTGTCTTTATAGATGATATTGTGGTTTATTCTAAGAATAAGGTTGATCATGTGAAATAATGGAGAGCTGTACTTTAGAGGTTGTGTGATTAGAAGTTTGATGCTAAGTCCTCTAAGTGCAAGTTTTGATTGGATTCTATCTCCTTCTTGGATCATATAGTGACTAAGGATGTTATTATGGTCGATTTGGTCAAGATTGCAGTGATTCGTGATTGGGATACACCTACTTCTCCTATCGAAATTTGAAGTTCTATTGGTTTAGCAAGTTATTAACAACATTTTGTAGAGGGTTTTTCTTCTGTTGTGACATATTTGGCCAAGTTTACTCAGAAGAAGATTGCATTTCAGTGGTCATACGATTGTGAGAAGTGCTTCCAAAAGCTCAAAGATTCATTAACTTTAGCTCTTATTTCATCTTGCCCAAAGAGGGTGTAGGTTACAGTGTTTTGTGATGCTTCTGATGTTGGTTTGGGGGTTATGTTGATGCATAAAGGTAAGGTGATTGAGTATATTTCTTGTTAGTTGAAGCCTCAAGAGAAGAATTACCTAACTCATGATTTAGAGCTGACTGTGGAGGTTTATGTATGGAAATTATGGCAACATAACTTGTATAGATACCGTTGTGGATTTTCTCCAATCATCACAACCTTTAGTATTTTTCCACCCAGCGAGATCTTAATGTGAGAGCGATTTTGTCTTGATTTGCTCAAGAATTATGATCTCACTATTCTTTATTATCTGGGTAAGGCTTATGTGGTTGTAGATGCCTTAAGCCAGAGAGCGACGAGTATCGGGAGTTTAGATTATCTTCTGTCCCAGGAGTGACCTTTAGCCTTGGAAGCTCAGTCTTTAGCTAACTAGTTAGTTAGACTTAATATTTTGATCCTCAAACCTATGTTAGCCTTTACTTAGGCTAGATCTTCTTTGACGGAGCAGACTTGATCCCATTAGTTTGATGAAGAAAGATTGAGGGTGATTCATGATAAAAAGTTGAGTGGCAAGGATAAGTTGGAATCTCTTGATTCTAATGGTGTCACGAGGATTATTAGCCAAGTTTGTGTGCTAAGAGTTTGTAGATTGGTTAGATTTAGCTTAGAGAAGGCTCACTATTTTAGATATTCCATTCACCCAAAAGCAGCTAAGATGTATCATGATCTGAAGTAGCATTATTGGTGGGGATGTATAAATAAGGATACTGTAGAGTTCATTCTTAATTGTTTTAATTGGCAATAGGTGAAGTATGGACATTATCGACCGATGGTATTATGCAGAGGATGCACATTCCAGAGTTGAAGTGGGATAAATCGCCATGGATTTTATTTCTAGCCTACCCTTGACCTTGGGGAAGTTTGATTCTGCTTGGGTGATTATGGAAGGACTGACTAAATCAACCTATTATATATCTGTGAAGGTGAATTATAATGCATAGAAGGTGGCTAATATCTACAATAGAGATGTATTTCAATTACATGGTCTCTCTTTATTTATTGTATCTAATAGAGGTACTCAGTTTACCTTGAGTTTTTTTCATACTATTCAGAGTGAGTTAAGTACTCAGCTTGATTTTAGCACAGTGTTTCATCTTAGATAGATGGTCAGTCTTAGAGGACTATTCAAGTGCTAGAGGACATGCTTCGAGCATGTGTCATGGACTTTGGAGGTCATAGGACCAGTACTTGCCCCTTGCATAGTTCTCCTACAACAACAACTATCGTTCCAATATCCAAATAGCGTCTTTTGAGGTTTTATAAGAATAGATTTGTAGATTCCTTAGGGGATGGGTTGACTCATTTGAGGTGATACCTTGGGGTATAGACTTGTTTAGGGATTTGATGGATCATGTAAGACTGATTCAGCAGAGTCCTTTGGTTGCCTGGAGCAGGCAGAAGAGTTATGTTGGTCATCAAGACGACGTATCATTTATGATTGGATACTGATTTCTATTGAAGGTTTCACTCATGAAGGGTGTGGTGAGGTTTGGAAGAAAGGAAAGCTCAGTCCCAGGTTCATAGGCC
The DNA here is from genome assembly GCF_002878395.1 of Capsicum annuum. Classification (NCBI taxonomy): domain Eukaryota; kingdom Viridiplantae; phylum Streptophyta; class Magnoliopsida; order Solanales; family Solanaceae; genus Capsicum; species Capsicum annuum. The sequence goes on from NC_061121.1 coordinate 194,944,121, forward strand.
CTTTCAAAATCCTTCAGAAGTATGGCGATGTGGCAAATAGACTACAATTGCCTATACATATTTTGGTTTTTCATCCTATTTTTTGTCTCCATGTTGAATAGGTATTGTCCCCATGATACCCACGTGATTCGATGGTATTTCATTGTGTTAGACCTTGATTTGTCCTTGAGGAGAAGCCTATTATTATCCTAGAGAGGTAAAGTAGAAAGTTAAGGTATAAGAGTATTGATTTCGTGGAGGTTCAGTGGAGATATTTCCTTGTTAAGAAGGTTACTTGGGAGGTCGAGTCCGATATAAGGTATAGATACCCCCAAATTTTTACTATTTCAGGTACTTTATTTGCTTTTTGGTTTGAGGATGAAATAGTATTTTAGTGGTGGATAATGTAACAACCTGATATTTGAATTTTTTTTATGTGTTTTGACCATTTTGTACACAGTCGTAGTTGTTACATGTTGATTTTGAAGTATGGGAATGGTTGGCTTGATTTTTTAGGCTTTCGAGAGTTATTTGGGATAGTTTAGACCTATTTGAGGCTTTAAAGTCATTAGTTTAACTCTAGTCAATGTTTGATTTTTGGACACTAGGTGGCAATTTGGATAGTTCTATTAGATCTAAAACATTAATTTTGCGTTAGTAGTGCTATAGGTCATGTTCGGATCCTTTAATTAGCATTTTGGTCTCCATTTGAAAACCAACAAAAAATGCCTAAATAAGGTCTCGGTGGCTAATTTATTTTAAAGGACTTCTTTTCAAAAATATGACGTGGTCATTGAGTTCGGAACGTTGAAAATAGCTTAGTAGCATATATGATTTGTTTCCATGGGGTCTCTAACAAATCTTGAGAATCTGTTTAAAGAATTTAGAAACTTATATTTTCAGCTGAATTGTTGTATCTGGTGCAAGGTGTACTCTTTCTTAGTGTTCGTGAGACCATGGTCGAGATTGTAGAAAAGGAAAAACTTCTCATCAAGAACGTGTTAGTAGGACCACATTCACAAGGGGTTATTGGTAAGGATTGAGTTTATTTCCTTCATCGCAAATGCGATCAGACTATCGTGAATGCCATGGTCTGAATTATCGGCCCTGGATACGAATGAAATAGCCAGGTCAACATTTACCTTTGTGATCATGAGGCTTGGGCTGCGATCGTGGGGTACGTTCACTAAATAGTATAAATAGTCCATTTAGCAATGCTTCACCATTTTTGGACCTTAAAGCTTCGAAAAAGATCAATTTTAAGGGTTTTCTTTATAGCTCATGTTGTGTAAGATCCAAACTCTTATTCCCATTAATTTTCATTGATTTTATCTTCAAAATAGCTTCAATACCTTAATTCCAAATTGATTTTTTGAAGTTTTTGCCCGTAAAGCTTTAAAATAATTTTTCGTTGATTTGAGCCTTATTTTAAATTCATTTCACGTGAATTTTCAACTGTAGACTCCTATAATCTTAGAGAACATGTTTCTATAATTATATTTCAATTTTACTTCTTTTATTTTAAAATTTATTTTATGAATTAATTTTGAATCTGTTTTAAAAATAGCTAATATGGATATCATTAACTTCCTCATGACATATAGATGATGCTTTTGATAATTTTAGCTCATGAAGAGACCAATCTAGAGGTATAGGGCTTTGTATTGAAATATTTCTATGATTGGATGTCGGTATTTTGAGGTAGACTATGGCTTAACTTTCTTCAGATTGGGTTGGGTAGTTAATAAACTTGTAAATCATGCTATGGCGTTGGGAAATTATATTTGTGAGTAGTATTTTTATGATTACTATATTTTATCGTATTGTCTGTGTGAGGGTGTATGTGTATATTATTGTTAATTTGAGAGGTGGAAAATATTATGATACACCTGCAGGGATTTTATTTAATGATTCGGGCCTACTTATGCATTATTTTTCATAATGTCATTATCATTGTGTTGTCCGAGTGGGAGCTTAATTAGATATTATACACCTTATTTGTCCATTTAATTGCTTTTTCACATAATTAATGCCTGACTGAGAAATTTTAAATGATATTCCTAATGTCCTACATGTCTATCCATACCAGTGGTAACTTATTATGGCTTATATCATAATTTATTGTTATATGGAGTATATTCTGAGCTCAGTCATACTTATATTTGAATTATGTTTATCTTCATACTTAATGGTTATGAGCAGTATATCTATGCATGTTCATGATGACTTGCTACCACTGAGATACTCTTATTCGGAAAGAAAAAAAAGGAATTTTTTTATAAAATCCTTGATCGAGGTCATTACTGGCAAGGTGGATTGTGAGATACTAGAAAACTTAGGCCAAGGTCATTTGACGGTAAGATTTGTTGATATTATAAAAGTATATGGTTGCGAGCCCCACATGGATCCTGTTCGAAGTGTTAAGACTTAGAAAGTGTATACATAAGTTCCACCATACTACATCTTTGCATTTCATTTGAATCTTTTGTATTTCTTTCTTGTACTTGTTGATGTGTACTTTATTTCCCTTATATGTATAGTTCGTACAGTTGCCCCTTGTAATCTTATATTTTAGAACTGCTAGTTGAGATAGTGTGAGCTACCATTTTGGGACTTTTCTATTGATAGGTAACGTGCTCATAGTATATTTTACTTGTGTTCTTTTCGACTTTGCTTAGTCGGCCTATGACACCTACTAAGTACAAGTGGGTCATACTTACCTCTAATGTGCCCTTTCGGTGTAGATCCTAGTTTGAATACGACTTACAGTAATTGAGTTTGTGCCATCAGTGAAGAAGTTTTGAGGTACTAGTGAGCTTTAAGGTTCGAGGATGATTTCATGACCTCATCTTATATTTGTTATCTTTATTTACCTTTCGGAGACAGGCTTATGTATTCCCATTATTCTGAGTTGGATTAGATGCTCCTTACACTTGGGACACTTACATCTTGAGAATGTTATATATATATATAAAATCTTGTTCAAATTCTCATTCATTTCATTTATGTCCTGACTTCGTTCTAAAAATCTCCCACTAATGAGTCTATTTTCTTTTTATTTGTCTTTTCTTACTTTGGTGGATTTTGATTTATCTACTAAGGTTGTGCCAAAGTAGGTTTCATCATGACCTCAACTTTTTGATTGTGATAAAAAATCTCTCTTATCTTATTATATTCCTCATATCCTCCCCCATTCCCTCCCCCTCTCTAAAAAGGAAATATTTAAAGAAGAAAAAAAAATTATTTCATTTCTAATAGTGCAAGGTAAGAGTAGTTTATTTTTTCTTGTTTTGAAATAATTGCTAGAAAGATAGACATCTTTGGTCTATCTGAAAAGTTAGAGGGTACTTTTAAATCAAACATATAAATGTAAGGGCAGTTTTGACCTAATACATAATGAGGGGTAGTTGGTTTATGTTGAATAACTCAGGCATATTCTTGGCCCTTTTTCCATGACAAATAAAGTTGGAAATTTGAAGCTAAGTCTGTATTCATTGAGTTATACATTAACATATGCAGTCTAATTATGCAACTCTGGTAAAGATTCCTCATAGTCATTTTCCATAGTGATTCACTATAGATATATATCATAGGAACATAGGCGCGCACATATAAATATATATACTAGATGGCATGTGCACGGGCATTTTTGTAATACTTAAGTTCAAAAAGGATTCAACTTTTGTGAAGATTATTTTCTATTTTCTAAGAAATTTTTTATGTTATTGTATGCAAGTCATCAAACTTACCTAAGATGAAGAGTTATTCTTAAAAGAACAGTATATCAAATTAATTATTAACATAATAATAAGAACAAAGTTCGCATAGTAAAATTGTTGATAGATACAAGGGAGAATACCGCCGATGAAACTAAATCCCAACTACATACCTACAATATGTACATACGTATCCAGAAATGCAAACAAAGTAGCAATAGTGCAGGGTTTAAGTGATTCATCAAAGCAACGAGACCTTGAAAATGGCGGTGAACCACTTCTTTTCCCATGAAGATTTCGACAACAATATATTGTAGAAGGAGGTAACAGGTGGTGCCCCTTGCATCGAGAAAGGTAATGTCAGACGATCAAGTCAAATGGAATCCGGACATATGTGGTCTGCCCGAATTCAAAGAAAATGAACAGGACCTTTCTCCCTATCAAACAAGGGATAAGAGTTGTACTATTATATTGGTAAGGGAAAGGTCATCATTTTACCACTGAACTTGTCGCCACAACTTACTTTAGCACATTAACTTTATAGGTAATTATTTACACCCCTAAATAAATTTCGGATGAATTATTTACCACCCTAAATATATAATACCAATCTCACAACTAAAGTGTATTACATGCGCCCACACATTAGCGCCACATCGGAGCCACGAAAAAAAGTTTATTTTTTAAAATAATTTCATATATATATATATATATATAATTTTTTTTTAAAAAAAACTTCTTCAACACCCACCCCTCTTCCCCTCATCTGCCAACCAACCACCACCCCCAACATATTTTCTTCGTCAACCCCGACACCCTACTTTCCCTCATCTACAACTGCCCACGATTGGAGTCAAATATGAATGAACTAAAACTCCATAATAAAAAATCTTAAATTCAACTTCTGCCATGTTAGCGAAGTTGACTTTCTTAGGTTGAATCTTATGTGTGTTTGTACCAAATTCAACATTCTCTTGAATCACAATCTATTCCTATACTTTCTCCACTCGAATTCTCCAATTTCAAATTCACATTTTCTATCAACATTTATCTGGCCAAATCCCCAACAAATATACAACACCATACTCCTTACCATCTCATCCCCATACCTCAAAAGTATGATACAAAAAAGTAGCTTCAAGATTCAACCTTTAGCATGAATTTAGCAATGAAATTGAATACTCATTACTAAAATCACATCAAAAAGTCAATAGCAACAACAAAACAAAGATGAATTGGTTATGAATTTCTTATTCTTCTTCTTTTTCTCAATAATGAATTTTGAAAAATATGTTAGAATTCACAACTTTTTACACATATTTTTCCTTCCTTGAAGGAATTGATAAAGTGTAATAGAAGTGGAGGTGGAGAGTTAGAAAAAAGGAAGTAAATTAGGATTGGGTGAGGTGGTCAGGGATGAAGGAGTGGGGTGGGGGGTAAGGGGTGAGAAGTAAGGGGGTGTGTTGTATGAAGAAGATGGGTTGGTTTATTTTTTTAATATATATATATATATATATATACATATATATATATATATAATAAAAAGTGGGGGCATGTCTATTTTTCAATAAAATACGTATTTTTTTCTTTTTTTTTAAAATGTCACGTCAGCATTAGGGGTAATATTAATTCACTTTAAAGATATTAAGGGGGTAAATAAATGAAAGATTAGTTTAAGTGCTAAAATAAGCTGATAGACAAGTTTAGGGGGGAAAAGATATGTAATGCCCCTGAAATAACCTCTAGACGTCACACGGTGCTCAAGACTACAAGTAGTCCCAAGCTAATCCTTTTAGCCATCTAACAACTTTGGAACCCATAATAAAGGTAAACGACCATATAAAATCTTGAAATACTAAATCAATGTGATAATTGAAAGTCTTAAACTTTGGAATCTTAAAACCAACACTGTGAAATGCAAAATAGAAAATAGTCGTACAAGCCTCTACTTTTAACTAGAGAGCCAAAGGGACAAGCCCTAGCTGACTCAAACTAAATTGAAACCAAATAAATAAAATAAAGTATTAATATCAAAGTCTAATAGGAACGGGTCCTCGAACTATGAGGACTCACCAAAGTTAGGATGTAGGTGGATATGCTTAAAGTAATCACACTGCTGGAACTGAGCACTAGGACTTAAATTACAAGATAATTTAGCTCATAGACATATATATGGATCAGTACTTCTGGAATGTACTGAGTATGTGGGGGTGAATGCATAAGTAAAACAATCTCAGTAGTCATATAAACTTTTAAATGATGCATGACTAGTGTAAATGACTCACCTTGAGCTTGAATAATTAAAAACTGAAAATCATAAATCATGAAAAATAAAGTATGTTGTATAAATCTTGTGAGCCATAACACTTAGTTCTAAATGTTGTACTTTACTCTTTCTATTGGGATGTTCTTCTAACCGACATAAACCATGTGAGCTATCATGGAGTCCAGTGTCTTGCACCCACATTGGTAGGATTGCCATCGGAATAGAACCTAAGCTAAAGTGATCACCATGCTGAACCTATATTGGGAATTAATCCTACGGTGGCACGTACTTCTGAGGCATATGACCTTGGTCTCATACCCAACTCAGTGCTAAATACTACTCCCATATTACTTATATGCTCTCTCTTTAGGAAATCCACCTTAAAATAGCATAAGGATTTATAATGAAAACCAGTTATGCTCCTCTTTGTTTTAAATCATAAACTGTACGAACAATGTGGATTCCTTATCTTAGCTTAGGATCAAAGGATAAATTCTAGATTAAAATCTTGTCATAACTCATCAAAAGAAACTTAAGAATATAATCTTCTTGATATCTCAAACTCATTCTTAGTATAAACTTATCAAATAAAACTTAAGATCATGATCTTCTTGAAATCTCAATACTTAAACTTAGGGCTTAAAATTCATGTTTAAGTTCATGTCAATTAAAAATAATACTTCATGCTCAAGAACAATCTTGAAATACTTCAACAATAATAAGTCAAGATAGTGCAATCTAATTCATAACATAAATCATGTAATTAAAAATATAAACATAAACATAAGCACTTCTTGATATACTTAAGCTTTAAATCTCATGAAAATCACATGCTTCAAGAACATACATACCTGGGTATGAACCCTAATTCAAAACAAGTGAATTAAATCTTAAAATCATGCAATTTGGGTACAAGGGTGAAAGAAAGCCCTTGTTCATAACCTCACATACCTTAGTTGATGAATTAGCAGAAGTTCTTGGTTATTTCTTGAAATTTGAGCTTGTATATTGAGAAGGCTAGGGTTTGTTCTTGAGAGAGAATTACTTTCTTGGAGAGAAATTATGAGTTATGGGGCAAACAATGCTCCATGGAGGCTTTAATTTTGTGTTATGGATGAATTTTGGTGGAAAAAGACCCAATTGCCCTTAAAAAATGCGATCAAAAGCTGGAAAAACAAGGGGCACGTAGAGCGGGCCTCGTGGGCTCTGGTGCGGTGCACTGAAGCAGGCACTGTGGGCTCCACTGTGGTGCATTGGAGGGGGCTCTATTGCGGTGCACTACCATGGGCACTGTGAGCTTATCACGGTGCAGCTACTATTTTGGAAGTCCAAACATGCCCTTATGTTGTTTCAAAATTCCAAATTCACCCAAGACATACTACTAACTATCCTGATCATGAATCTACTTTAAAATTAACGATCTGATCTCGGGAAGGTCAAAAATAAAATTATCAAATTTTAGAGGGTTTTGGAAATGACTAAATCTTAACACTTAGTGAAAATTTTTAAGTCTTTGATCCCTTTGACATACACTAGTGAGCTGAATTGAGCTAGGATCTTATGGGGTCTTACAATATCTCCCCCTTGGGAATATTCAGCCTCGAATGAGACTGACTGAACTAAGAATACTAAGGGACTGAGACTTCATACTAAATATATATAACTAGAAGAATGATTACATGAATGAACTGGTTAGTGAATGCATGTAATGACATAAAATTGATTATATGGTCGAAATTGAGAATGGACAAGAGATAATTTAAGGAAAACTTATTACCTTAGGCTAAGTCTGAACCTAAGGAGAAGAGATAAGGGTACTTGGTTCACATATCTGCTTCTACCTCCTAAGTGGCACCCTTAACAGACTGATTCTTCCAAAGAACTTTGACCAAAGGAAACTTTGTTCCTTTGCCTCTGAATCTGGTGATCAAGAATCTCAACTGGGATTTTGTTTATAAGAAAGGCTATCCTAAATTTCAGTGATTTTTTAAGGAACTACAACAGCTGGATCACCAATACACTTCTTTAATAAGGAGACATAAAACACTAGGTGAATAGATGTCAAATCTGTAAGTAACTCAAGCTCATATTTTACCTTCCCAACACAACTCCATATTCTGTAAGGGCTAACATATTGGGGACTAAGCTTCCCCTTTTTGCCAAATCTCTTCACCCCCTTCATGGGTGAAATCTTGAAATAAACTAAGTCACCAACTTCAAACTCAATATCCCTTCTCCTCACATCTGCATAAGATTTTTGACGACTCTGAGTTGTCTAAAGCCTCCCTCGAATTAATTAAACTTTTTCCATAGATTCAAATACCACATCTGGACCTATCAATACAGCCTCTCCTACCTCAAACCAACCAATAGGTAATCTACATCTCCTCTCATCGAGAGCCTTAAATGAAGCTATTTGGATACTGGAATGATAACTGTTATTGCAGGAAAACTTGATCAACGGTCAGTGATCATCCCAACTACCCTTGAAGTCAATAACACATGATCTCAACATGTTCTTTAGGGTCTAAATGGTCCTCTTTTCCTGACCATCTATCTGAGTATGAAAAGCAATACTAAGATAACCTTAGGTACGAAGACCCTTCTGAAAGGCTTTCCAAAAGTGAGAGGTAAACTAAGTACCCCTATCTAAAATGATGGACAAAGGAACTCCATGCAATCTGACTAGCTCTCTAATATAAAGATTAGCATAATCTTCGGCTGAAAAATGGGCTGACTTGGTCATTTGTCAATAATAACCCAAATCGAATCTTGCTGACGATGTGAATGGGGTATCCTTGTCACAAAGTCTATGTTCACCTCTTCCCACTTCCAAGTGGGAATACTAAACTTCTGTAAGGTGCCACCAGGATTTTGGTACTCAACCTTAACCTATTAAAAACTAGCACACTTGGCTACAAACTCAGCAATATCCCTTCTCATGCCACTCTAATAATAGATTTCCCATAAATCTCGGTACATATTCGTGGCTCTTAGGTGAATAGAGTAACTTGCACCATGCGCTTTCACCAAAATCCACTGTCTCAAACCATCAACACATGGCACACACAGTCTACTCTGGTAGCATAACACACCATCTCTCCCTTGGGAGAAAACTTCTACTTTCTGATCTCTAACTAACTTCTACAAGTTAACCAAACTGGAGTCCCTATCTTATTTCTCCTTTACTTCGGCAACCAAAGAAGATTTTGAACTATTTCAAACCCATACACTACCTTCAATTGAATCAACCAACTGAACACCTAATCTAGTCAATTGATGAACCTTCTGAACTAGCTTCTTCTTATCATTCTCAACATGAGCAACACTACCCATAGACAGTCTACTAAGGGCATCTGCCACTATATTGGCCTTGCTCAGGTGATACAAAACACTCATATCATAATCCTTCAACAATTCTAACCACCTTCTCTGACAGAGATTTAACTCTCTATGGAAAAAACATACTGCAAAGTTTTGTGGTCCGTGAACACATCAACATGCACCCCATAAAGATAATGCATCCAAATTTTCAAGGCAAATACAACAGCTACTTCAAGATCATATGTAGGATAGTTCTTTTCATGAGGTTTAAGCTGCCTAGCGGCATAGGTTATGATCTTACCTCTCTTCATCAAAATACAACTTAGACCAACTCTAGAAACATCATGGCAAATAACAAATCCATCTGTACCATCAGGTAGCACCAAAACTGGGGCTGAAGGTAGTCGAGTCTTCAACTTCTGAAAACTTTTCTCATAGGAATTTGACCACAGAAACTTAACTTTCTTTGAGTCAATCTAGACATAAGAGATGCAATATATGAAAAGCCTTCAACAAACTATTGGTAATATCCAGCCAAACCTAAGAAACTCCTGATGTTTGATGGAGAGATAGGTCTAGACCAATTTCTCACTACTTCGTTCTTTTGAGGATTAACTCTAATGCCATTACTGGAAACTATATGGCCAAGGAAAGCTTCTGACCTTAGCCAAAATTCACTCTTACTAAATTTGGCAAACAACTGATAATCTCTAAGACTTTGGAAAGTGATTCTGAGATGGTCTGCATAGTCATGCTTACTACGAAAATAGACAAGAATAACATCAATGAAGACTATGACGAACATGTCCAAGTACTTCTTGAATGCTCTTTTCATTAAGTCCATGAAGGCTGCTGGGGCATTCATTAGTTCAAAGGACATAACTAGATATTCAATGAGACCATAAGGAGTTTTGAAAGCTGTTTTGGGAATATCACACTCCCTTACTTAAAGCTTATGATAGTCAGATCTGAGGTATATCTTAGAGAAATAACTTGCACCCTGAAGTTGATCAATAATTCATCAATCCTAGGAAGAGAATATTTGTTCTTGATTGTGACTTTGTTCAACTAGCAGTAGTCAATGCATATTTGAAGAGAGCCATCTTTCTTACGCACGAATAGGACTAGAGCGCCCCATAGAGAAACATTAGGCCTTATGAAACCTTTATCTAAGAGGTCTTTAAGTTGTTCTTTTAACTCTTTAAGCTCAGTTGAAGTCATACGATACAAAGAAATAGAGATGGGCTGAGTATCAAAAAGAAGATCAATGCCGAATTCTATTTCCCTATGGGAGGTACCCCTGTAAATCTTCAAAAAAAAACTCAGGAAACTCATTGACTACACGAACTGACTGAATTGTTGAAGCTTCAGACTTAATATCTTTACCTCAAATTAAATGATAAATGCACCCTTAGGATATCAACTTTCTGGCCTTAAGATGATATATGAAATGACTCTTGGGAGATTTAGAACTACCTTCCCGCTCAAAATCTACCTCATCAAGAAACTAAAACTTTACCACACGGGTGCAATAATCTATTGATGTATAGCATGAATGGAGCCAATCCATGCCTAAAATAACATCAAAATATACTATTTCTAGCTCTATTAGGTCTGTTAGTATGATCTTATGTAGGACAATGATAGGACACTTCTTATAGACTCGTCTGGCAATAATTGACTCACTTACTTGAGTGGAAACTAGGAAGGGCTTGGAGAGTTTTTCATGATCTATCCCAAAATTTGCTGCAATCAAAGGAGTCACATAAAAGAGATATAACCCAGGGTCTAACAACACATAAACATCAAAATGGAAAACACGAAGCATACCAGTAACAATTTTTGGTGAACTCTCCTGCTCTTGTTAGGATAGTAAAGTACAGAACCAATTCTAGCGCTGACCTCCATCGACCTCCATCGATATTGGATGATATGCCCTGAGGAGGGACTGGGCGACCTGGAGGAGCTGTTGCACTAGTAGCCTGGGTCTGGGGACGAACATCCCTGCTTCCTTGCTTAGTATACGGACACTCTTTGATTTTGTAAACCAACTTGCCACATCCATAGCAGCCCCTTCTTCCCGCCAAACACTCACCAGAGTGGTTTCTATCATACTTTGTAGAAGGTGAGTAATTATGACATCCACCCACACTAATCTAAGATCTAGCAATAGAAGTCTTACCCCACTGCTCCTGTTGGGTTCTGGGTGTAAGAGCACTGACTGAAGATGGAGCTGGCATAGACGAGTAACCCTAAAATAGTAAACGATTTTCCCCTCTAGACTTTGGTTGACCATACTCAAATTTTTTGATTCTAGCCTTCTTATTTTCCCTCTCTCTCTCCTTCAACTTCTCTGCCTTAATCTGTTAAGCATGAGTCATCAGCCTCGCATGATCCATATCCTCAATAAGCATGGCAGTCTTACATTTCTTAACTGCCAAACCAAATACTCCAGTAACAAACTTACTCATACTAGATCTAGGGTCAGCTATTAACTCGAGGACATACTTAGACAACTGGGTAAACTTAAGGCAGTACTCTTTCACTGTTATTGAGCCCTGCCTCAGGTACATGAATTCCTTAATCTTACCTTCTTTCATCTCATGTAGAAAGAACCTATCTAGAAATATATCCTGAAATACCTGCCAACTCATAGGAGTTGCATTCTCACCCTTACCATCTTTCCACATAACAACCCAATCATAAGCAATATCCTTTAACCTATAGGATGTTAATTCTATGCTCTCCTCTTTAGTAACATGCATAACTTGAGTGATCTTTCTCACCTCATCAATGTAGAGTTGTGGGTCCTCACCAACTTTGGACCCAAAGAACTCAGGTGGATTCATTCTCATGAAGTCATGAATTCTGGCAGAAACTAAATCACCATTCTACTAAAGTGGGACTATACCCTGATGGTTTCCCTGAACATTGGCAGTCACATCTTGGGCCGATGCCTGAAAGGTAGCCCGAAATTCAGTTTAAGACACATTTTCATTCAGAGGGTTGGCTTGCATTGGTGGTTGGTCACCATTTATGGATGCATTGGCTCGGTGAAGAGGCATATTCTTTCACATAAAAGCACGAGTTAAAGAAGATAGAGACAATTGTAAGCACGATAGATCATGAAAGAAAGAGGATAATTTCCTAAATCATTCTGTAGACTGTTGCTCATAAATGTCGCTAATTTCACACCCACGATCAAAACTGTACATAATGCGGCTTGTCTGACTCCCTAGGACTCTTTAAACCTTAGGCTCTGAAACCAAGTTTGTAATGCTCGGAAATACCCCCTATACATCACATGGTGCTCAAGACTAAAAGTAGTCCCAAGCTAACCCTTTTAGCCTTTTAAAAACTTTGGAACCCATAATAAAGGTAAGCTATCAAATAAAATCTTAAAATACTAAATCAATGTAATAACTAAAAGTCTTAAACTTTGAAATCTTAAAAATAACACTTTGAAACCTAAAATAGAAAACAGTCGGACAAGCCTCTACTTTTAACTAGAGATCCACTGGGACAAGCCCCAGCTAACTCAAACTAAACTAAAACCAAATAACTAAAATAATGTATCAATATCAAAGTCTAATAAAAATGAGTTCTCGATTTATGAGGACTCACCAAAGTTGGGATGTAGATGGGGATGCTTAAAGTGATCACACCGTTGGAACTGAGCACCAGGACCTACATTATAAGATAATGTAGCACATAGACATATATGTAGATTAGTACTTCTAGAATGTACTGAGTACGTGGGAGTGAATGCATAAGTAGAATAGTAACTCAATAGTCATATAAATTTTTAAATGATGCATGCCAAGTGTAAAAGACTCATGTTGAGCTTGAATAATTGAAAACATGAGCATAAATGGTCATTAAATTGTAACAGGGTATCGACACCACCTACTTGGTCCCTCAGCCTTACTAGTTCGAACCTAACAATCTTAACTGTAAAATGCCACATCTTGTTTGAAGGATTAACGCCTAATAGGTAAAAATCAAACATTCACAAAATTATTTTACTAGATATGTGTTTTCATGATAGGTTGATCGGTAATACATACCTCCCATATATGAAGTGGTTCTATTTGCAAGTAGCTTATTCCTCTGAACCCATTTTTACTTTAGCCTTTAATGCCGGTTAGGCAAAAGTGGATCCAGTTTCACTTTCTTTTATCTGAAAATAAGATAAATGTATTTGATGTCAAACTAGAGAAGAACAAAAAGAACATTGCAAAAAGGTATCTCAAAACAGAGTGAATCAATAGATGACCAATCTAATGCAACAGATTACCCATCTGTTCAATCGATGAGGCATCTGTTGCAATAGATGGATGACATGTTGCAACAGATGGTTCATCTGTTGGAATAAATCAAACCAACCTTGCCACTGGTTTGATTTCTTCAAACAGTTGCTCCATCTATATAAAAGGGTAACACAAAATTGAGTGAATCAATAGATGACCAATCTGATATAACAGATTACCTATCTGTTCAACTGATGAGGTATTATTATAATAGATGGATGACATATTTCAACAGATGATTCATTTGTTGGAATAAATCAAACCAGCCTTGCTACTGGTTTGATTTCTTCAAACAGTTGCTCCATCTATTCTAATATCTGATTCATCAGTTGCAACAGTTGAGGAAACTGTTCTAACACCACCAACAATAGCATCAACAACAAAGAAACAACACCATATGTTCTAACACCATCAACAACACAAACATCATATGTTCCAATATGACCACCAATTCCAACAACAACAACACCAAAGTAACAAACAAAAGACATAAAAAAACTATACAGACAATAAGGCTTTTTAAGTTCTCCTAACAGATATTTTTTTTCCATATTTTAATAAAAATAATGGTTCATTTATTCAGGACTTAAAAGTCACCTTTCCTTCAATTTTCTCAATAAATTAGAAGCTAGTAATGGGTTGATCATAAATAGCAATAGATATAAATATCTAATTTAAATGACATACAAAGAAGAAGACGAGATGGAAAGAGCAATAGTGAACCATACCTGCAATATTAAAAAAGCAAAGGGGTTAGAACATCCAGTTCAATCGAGAAAAGATATTAATCGGTTGAGATCCAAAAGGATCCTTATCCAAAATAAGAAAGAAAAGAGAGGATAAAAGGAAAGAAAGAGAATTGAGAATAAAGAAGAGTGATAGATGAGTTGAGTCTTACTTTATGGCTGAAGGAGAGAGTATTCTAGATATGAGTTTTAAATATTTATTAATAACTTTTGAAGGGCATGAGGAGATGCTAACATTCAAAAAGAACATATAAGACTACTCACTCAGGCGATTTTTGAGTTATCCAAGTAATAATTTTTACCTTCTTCACTTTTTTATCTTGGACAGGAAATACCTAAATTTCTTTATAAAAAGGGGTATTAAAATATCTAAGTATAAAAAATGACAATTTCTGTTTGAAAATTTCCAATGCTCGATCATCTATCGCAACACATGGTAGCACCTATTTGATAACTTACAACAGATGTGTAATATGTTGTAATAGATAACTTAATCTATTTGATTAAATCCAACAGAAGACATCTGCTGCAAAAAATTGAACAATTATTTTTATACAATTTCAATTGAGTTCATATGTTTAACTAATACCTTAATTGAATAATCTAGGACTAGAGGCAAGTTGTCATAGGGCCAACTACAACTTCAATTGAGTTTTTTTACAATTGCATGATGAGACGATATTGCGTTTCTCCCGACCAAAGTCGTCAATCGATCACTCTGAGCTGAACCAATTTTTATAACCTTATATGTTCAAATAATACCTTAATTGATTAATCTTAGACTAGGGGTGAGTTATCGTAGGGTCAACTTCAACAGATAGCAGTACCTATTTGATAATTTACAACATATAGGTAATCTGTTGTGACATATGACTTAATCCATTTGTTAATTTACAATATATGGGTAATCTGTTGCAACAGATGACTTAACCTGTTTGATAATTTATAAGAGATGTGTAATTTGTTGCAATAAATGACTTAATTTATTTGATAATATACAATAGATGGTTAATCTATTGTAATAGGTTGAACATTTATTTTTATACAATTTCAATTAATTTTATATTTTAGACTAATACCTTAATTGATTAATCTAGGACTAGGGTTGAGTTTCCATAAGGTCAACTACAACTTCGATCGAGTCTTTTGGCAATTGCACAATAAGATAGTATTGTGTTCCTCCCGACCAAAGTCATCGATCGATAACTCTGAGGTAAACTAATTCTTATCACTTCATAAGTTCAACTAAAACCTTAATTGATTATTCTAAGACTAGGGGTGAGTTCTCATAAGGTTAACTACAACTTTAAGCGAGTCTTTTGGCAATTACACGATCAGACAGCATTGTGTTCCTCCCGACCAAAGTCATCGATCGATCACTCTGAGCTGAACCAATTCTTATTACCTCATATATTCAACTAAAACCTGAATTGATTATTCTAGGACTAAGAGTGAGTTCTCATAAGGTCAACTACAACTTTAATTGAGTCTTTTGGAAATTATATTATGAGACGGTATTGCGTTCCTCCCGACCAGAGTCGTCAATCGATCACTCTAAGTTGAATCTGTTCTTATTACCTCATATGTTATACTTATACCTTAATTGATTAATCTAGGACCAGAGGTAAGTTCTCATAGAGTCAACTACAACTTCTGTTGAGTCTTTTGGCAATTGTATGATGAGACGGTATTGTGTTTCTCCCGACCATAGTCATCGATCAATCACTCTGAGCTAAACCGATTATTAATACCTTATATGTTAAAATAATACCTTAATTGATTAATCTAGAAATAAGGGGTGAGTTCTCATAGGGTCAATTACAATAGATGACAGCGCCTATTTAATAATTTACAACAGATGGGTAATCTATTGCGATATATGACTTAATCTATTTGGTAATTTACAATAGAAGGGTAATCTTTCACAACAGATGACTTAATCTTTTTGATAATTTACAGCAGATGCATAATCTATTTCAACAAATGACTTAATCTGTTTGATAATTTACAACAGATGGTTAATCTGTTGCAATAGGTTGAATATTTATTTTTATACAATTTCAATTGATTTCATATATTAGACTAATACCTTAATTGATTAATCTAGGACCAGGGGTGAGTTCTCATAGGGTCAACTACAACTTCAATTGAGTTTTTTGGTAATTGCATGATGAGGCGATATTGTGTTCCTTTCGACCAGAGCCGTCGATCGATCACTTTGAGATGAACCAATTCTTACTACCTCATATGTTCAACTAATACCTTAATTGATTAATTTAGGACTAGGGGTGAGTTCTCATAGGGTCAACTACAATAGATGGCAGTCCTATTTGATAATTTACAACATATGGGTAATCTATTGTGACATATGACAATCTATTTGATAATTTATAACAGATGGGTAATCTATCAAAATAGATGACTTAATCTGTTTGATAATTAATAATAGATGTGTAATCTGTTACAACAAATGACCTAATCTGATTGATAATTTATAACAGATGCGTAATCTAATGCAATAGGTTGAATATTTATTTTTTTACAATTTCAATTGAATTCATATGTTAGACTAATACTTAAATTAATTAATCTAGGACTAGGGGTAAGTTCTCATAAGGTGAACTACAACTTTAATTAAGTCTTTTCGCAATTGCATGATGAGACGGTATTGCATTCCTCCCGACCATAGTCATTGATCGATTGCTCTGAGATGAACCAATTTTTATTACCTCATATGTTCAACTAATACCTTAATAGATTAATCTAGGACTAGGGGTGAGTTCTCATAGGGTCAACTACAACAGATGGCAGCGCTTATTTGATAATTTATAATAAATGGGTAATCTAATGCGATATATGACAATCCATTTAATAATTTACAATAGATGGGTAATATTTCACAGTAGATGACTTAATCTGTTTGATAATTTATAATAGATGCGTAATCTGTTACAACAAATGACCTAATCAGATTGATGATTTATAACAGATGTGTAATCTGATGAAACATGTTGAACATTTGTTTTTATACAATTTCAGTTGAGTTCATATATTAGACTAATATCTAAATTGATTAATCTAGGACCAGGAGTAAGTTCATAGGGTCAACTACAACATCAATTGAGTCTTTTGGCAATTGTATTATGAGAGGGTTAAAAATTACTCATATCTCTTATAATTTTAAAAAATAATAAAGATCAATTCGGACCAAATTATGAGAAAAATGTGTCATCATTTCAATTCTCAAATATCGCTCTTTTCTCTTTCTCACTCAACAATACAGTACAGAAATAACTACTCAACAAATTACTCAATCCTTCACAACAAATTGATTTTCTTCTCATTTTCAACCACATAGGTGTTATTTTTGACTTTATTCTTTCTTGTATTAGCATTTTCTCTGTCTTCGTAGGTAACAGAGTTTGAGAAGAGTTCTATATTTGTAATTTTTTTCTAAAAAACAAGGGTTTTTAAGTTAATAATGAAAAAGAAAACTTTTAGTTGTATTATCTTCGAGAATGGGTTTACAATTTTGAGTTTTGATGGTAAAATTGTAGAAAGAACTTGAGAAAACCCTAGTTTCTATCTGTATTCCATTGACTGTTGTGGTATTATTGGATGGTGATTTTGGTATTGGTGGTGGTGGTGGTAGGGGTCGTCGTCGTTGTGGCACTGATGGTGGCTGTTGGTTGCATTATTTAGTGGTGTTTGTGGTGGTAATTGTTGGTGGTATTTATGGTGGCTATCGGTGGTGTCGGTATCGTGTTTGTGGCATTGGTTGGTAGTGTTTGTAGTGGTGGTTGGTGGTGTGTTGATATTGGTGGTGTTTGTAATATATATTTTAAAATTTATGCACACATCAATTGTAATATAATTTTTGTTTTTCTATTATTTATAGGTAAAATATGTCTGCCAAAAGAAAAGAAAGTGAAAGTGGATCAACGTTTGACCACCCAAAAAAAGGCTACAGTACAGAGGGATTTGAAAGAGCTTTCTGAACAATCTCAGTCAAGAAAAAGTAAAGATGAGGAGAGATATAAAAATAATGTTGAGGGAGATAGACAAGGGTCTATAGATGGTGATGAAGAAAATGAAAGTGAAAAAGAGGAGGAATTAGAAAGTGGGAAAGAGAAAGAGGATGATCATCAGCATAATGATAATGGATCACCAATGGGGAGTGAATTAACATCAATATCCCAGCATGATCCTGTCAAAACTTTTAGTATTGACAGGCTTCAGGTTGCGATGCCAATAAATGACCCAAAAGCAGAAGCAGCACTAACTGGTGAACTTGTACTTAAATGTCAGATGGGGAAAAAATTTAATTATTTTAGAAAAATTATGAAGAACGAAAACATAGACGGACATTTTAAGAAGAGCTGCTTTGAATGCTTTTGTTTTCTGCCTAAGAACCCTCCAGCCCATTTCCATATGAGGATGGTATATGGTATTCTCAAGTGCAGGATCGAGTACGTGAGCGATGATAAATATTCGGAGTACGTGCCGGTTTGTTTTTGCTTGCAAGAGTTTTCCATAGTGACGGGCTTGAGATGCCATTGTTTATAAGAACCACCTATCGCCAAAGGAACACCCCGCAAAAGATCAATGCAAGAAAAAAATAGATAGGTTGTTTGACATTGATCGACGTGGCTACAAAGCATCGGATTTATTGACATATCTCATGGATAAAACCATACCAAAGCAGTACAGGGATAAATTGTGCTTAGTTTGGTTTGCCCATTCAGTTATATTGGTAAGAGGCATCAACAAGGTCATAGAAGATGATTTTTTGGCGCGTGCTGAGGATTTTGATAAATTCAACAATTATCCCTGGGGAGATGAAAGCTTCTACTTGATTGTTCAATATTTACTGACAAAGTTATCCTTAGGGACGACCACATTATATGGCTTTCTTGGGCTTTCATGGTAAAATTAATCACTATTTTACTCATCTATTAATTTATACTGAATATAGTTATTGTGACTTTTTTTTCTTGTTTCTTGTTTACATTTTTTAGGCTTGGGCATTTGAAGTCATTTCTCTTCTTCGAAAGAAGGTAATGCATTGCCCGAATGGGGTTTCTCATCCAAGGATATTTAGGTTATTGGCTGCAAAGAACAACACCAAAATTAAGGAGGTTGATCTCTTTAATCCTCCAGATATTATAGTACGTCTTCTTCAAGTAAAATAATTTTACTCAATGAAAGATATTGAACAAATGTTATATCTGTTGCACTAGATGGAACATCTATTACTACAGATTACCCAAACTATGCCAATCAGTGCAATAGAAGGATAATTTATTGCGACAGATAATTGATATCTTGCATCAGATTACCCATCTGTTGCTTTAGTTCTCTGAACCCGACTCCTAGCAGATTAACCATCAACGGCAGATTATGCAACAAATATGTAATCTAATGTAACATATTATTAATCTATTATGACATACAGATCATCTAATGCATAACCTGTAACTTAACAGATTACCCATTTTGTGCAACTGGTGCAACAGATTGGTAATCTGTTGCGACAGATGATTGATATTTTGTATCAGATTATCCATGTGTTGCTCTGGTTCTCTGAACCTGACTCAAATAAATTTTAACCATCTACTACAAACTATGTAACAATGGGTAATCTGATGCAATATATTGTTAATCTATTAAAGAAGTTAACTGTGTTAAAATGTAACCCAACTATAAAAATTATTATATTATATGATTTAAATGTATCTATCTTTTCTTATAGGTTGTGTATCCATGGACCATTCCTACTGAGCAGGAGTTGGTTATGACTTCTTATATTACTCTAGGTCATGTTGATACTATAGCAGACCTAACGGTGGAGTTAATAAAGAAGGAATTGGCTGGAGCAACTGCCATAAGAAGAGCAGTTAGGCAAGGTCATCCTAATGTTGAGGCTCTTCATGACCAACCTACTAAGGCAGATCCGGGTACTTCTTCTGGTAGAGTTATTGGTGTTGGTGGCAGGCATGCTGATGCTGCTACCGCTCATAATGATGGGCATGTTGATGATAAAAAAAAAAAAATATGTTTGAAAGCACCCCTTTTCACCCTTACATAGGTCCCTCTCACCCTTCTTCATCATCGTGTGCCCGTTGTGAATGCAAAGAGTCCAAGGACTGCCAGGATAAACACTTTGAAAAAGTAGAGGGTATCTCTAAAGTTGTCGAGGAATTCAAATCCAAGAGGGGTGTCATACTATCCAAGAAGGTGAAGGAGCCATACACTCCTGCAGTGTTGGTTAGGAAGAAGAAAAGAGAAACTAGCAACGTACTCTTCGGTCAGAAATCAAAAAAAATTACAACTCCTCCCTCTCCAAAAACTGTTGAATTTAAGGGGCCATTCAATAAGATGGACATATACGCAAAACTTGGAGCCCAAGAGAAAAGGGATCTGTGAAAGGCTAAAAATGTCAATCCAGGTGCACCAGATTACCCCAGGCCTCTTTTTTCCCCCCAAGACTTCCAGACTATGACAGATATCCATATATGGTACAAGGACAAGGCAAGTTTACTTTTCCTAACCAAGTGTTCTAATCTACCCCATGAAGAAGAATCTATGCAGTAGATGTGAAATCTATTGCAACAGCTGGGTATTCTGGTGCAACTGGTAGTTGTTCTTTTGCAACTTATTACCCATCTGTTGTATTTGGATTATTGATTTAGATAACCCTATGCAATAGATGGACCATTTGTTGCATCTTTACAATTAATAACCTATTTAAAAATTAAATTCATATATCACAGCATGTTGACAAAATTCTCTGCCTCATGGGGAAAAGGCAATTAACGTACCCCGAAGCTTATGACATTGCCGATAGGATAATGGATCTCGACTTCTGCAAGAAACTCAAGAATAAGTACGAACAACTCAATAATGATGCATCAGCCTGTGGCATGGGATTTGATTTTTAGTTTTTATGTAGGACTGGGATAAAGAAGAAATGATAAAATATGTTAGAGGGGAGAGGCCAAATCCACATGGCAAGAGCTGGACCGAGGCAAAGAGGATTCTTGCAGTCATTATCATAGACGACATACATTTTTGGACTGCTGAGATACTACTCGAGAAGGGAAAGATTAAAGTTTATGACTACAACGAACCTGCCATTGATGAGGTCCGTCATTTCTTCAACGTGCAGCCACTGATGGAGCTGTTCCCCATCTTGTTAAGGGAGAGAAAACTGATGAATCATTTGCGGAAGAAAGTGTTGATGAAAAAATCATGGAGTTTTGAAGGTTAAAACAAGAACATGAACCTTTCAAAAATTGATACCGGTTATATGTGCGGCTCACATGCTCTTGCACACATTGAATATTTGCTGACCGGCACAACAATGGCCGAGCCAACGACCTTTCTCTGCGACAACGCTGTGGAAAACCTGCAAGAGGTCTAGGCTTATGGGGGACTAACTGGATGCTTAGAGCCTGTGTATATAGAAGAGCCTGTGAAATAATAATTTTTATTTCAAGTCACACTTCACTTTACTTTAAATTATATGTAAATGTAGTGGCAATAATTTTTTTCTGATGAAAGTTGAGTTTTTTATAATGCAATAGATTGTCAATTTATTGTAAAATATATTTTATCTGTTCTGGCAGATAGTTTATCTGTTGCAATAGGTTGGTCATCTATTGCATTATGTCAATGTTATTTCTATCTAATCTAAGTCTAATCTGTTGCAACAGTGGGAAGACCTGTTTGATAATTTCCAATAGATGACCTAAATTTTACAACATACGCCTAAATCTTTTTGATATTTTTCAAAAATTACGCTTGAATATTCATGTGCGCGAAAACACCAAACCAGTAGCAAATAAACCACCATGAAAATTTCAGCACTTAGGCTTAAATATCCATGTGCCTAATAACACCAAACCAGTAGCAATAACAGCAATAATGTAGCATCTTCTTGCTCGATTTTGTTTCTCTTTAGAGGCCTTGACTTTGTTCAACAAACCCCAGATTACATGATTTGCTTGTGAAGGATCTCGTTCTTTGTACCAATCAAAGTAATCGAATCCATCCAATTTTTATAAAAACAAGAACAGAATCACAAAATAATTACAAGTCAATAATAAATCAACTAATTAAATTAAAAAATATACCTTTGAAATCTTATAAGTAAAAAACCTACGACCTAGATTTTGTTGATTCCAAAAAGTCTTCAATAGAGCTTCATGACCGCACTTACAGTATCAAAAATTTTAATCAAAAAAAATAGTGGAAGATGCACTCGACATTGTCAAGCTCGATTGGAAAAATAAAAAAAATAAAGAAAAAAAAGACTATATACAAATAATTTGAAGAATTTGAATAGATTAAAAAAGATGATGATGATGAAGAAAATTTGGGAATTTAGGGGTAAATTTTAGGAAGAAGATGAATATATAAGACAATGGGAGAAAAATGATCGTTGGGGGCCAAATCAGATGCCAAGTCAGCAAAAATGGGGGTTCAACGAGCCTTGACTGCATGAATTACACGCAAACAGCCAACAGGGCAAAAGGTACCAAATTGACATATTTGATACCTATTTTATTTTACGTGTTTAAAATGAACACTGTTTACTTGATGCCTATTTTATTTTAGGTGTTTGAACTGTCGATGGGTTTCGCTTTTTTTATTTCAATTCACTTTCACTTTTTTACATGTAGTGGCAATTTGTTTTATCCAATGAAAGTTAAATTTTTATAATACAACAAATTCTCCATCCGTTGTAACAGATATTCTACCTATTCTAACATATAGTTTATCTATTACAATAGGTTGGTCATCTTCTGCATTATGTCGATGTTTCTATCATAGTTTATTTTTTGCAATAGTGGAAAGACCTGTTTGATAAATTCTAATAAATTAACTACCTGTTGTAACATATGTCTAAATCTGTTTGATATTTTTCAACAGATGAGTTGTCTGTTGTAACAAATACATTATCTATTACAAAACTTAAATCTAGCATTCCATTTTAATTAATAAGTTTAAATTAAGGAATAAAATTCATAGACAAAATAAAATAAATCGAAGCCTTCAGAAATTAACTGAAATAAATCAACGAATAAATGAAATGTAAAAAAATTGTTATGGGTATAGATTTCAACAAATACATCAATAATTTAAGTATTGATGCCAAGGATTCCTAAGGAGGGGTTAGGTTATTACTTAGACAGACTCAAGATATAAAGATCTACTCAATATGGATAGTGTTCTTCATCTGGTGCTATGGAATTCGGCTTTGGTCGTCGTGGATCTTTATTGTTGCTTAGGTATGGTTTCTGCGCTTTTTGTTCTTCATATTTTCATAAAATGAGTAGCATATTATCAATACTGTTCAGTAGTAGCTTCTACATCCACCCAGAAAGAAAGAATTGGTCAATGCTAATCACGGAGATACAACAATACGAAAAAGGATAACTCATTTGTTCTATTAAATCAAACAGGTCTTCCTCTTATTTTAAATTGTCCCAAGTAGATTATATTTTTGTTGTAACAATGAATCAACTATTGGAATAAATTTCTACATGAGGAAGACCTATATGATAATTTTCAATGGATGAACCTTCTGTTGCAACATATGATTCATCTGTTGCAGCAGATAGGTCATCTGTTATTACAAATAAAAATGGTGCGAAGAGCTATTTGATTTTCTAAAATAGAAGAGACATTTATCGCAATAGATACTTTATCTGGTGCAACAACTTAGTCAACTATTGCAATATATATATATATATATATATATATGTTTGATAATTTTCAACAGATGTGTCATATGGTGAAACAGATATGTGTCTGTTTGTTAGTTGGAACAGACATATATACTCACCTTATTAAGCTTTTAATGCTCTCCTTTGGACATTGTATATTGCTTAGTGCAATACACGGACAGAGGAGTTGTAATTTTGCTTTTTTAGATGCTTGATAATGCGTTGGAAATCACTTTTCTTCTCCTCTTAGCCTTAATCTCTAATGGAGTGGATGGATATAAAATTAGCCTTAATCTCTAATGGAGTGGATGGATATAAAATTATCTTTGATAGAATGACGCCCCTCTTCAAAGTCAATTCCTTTGCAGAAGCAGTTAATGCATTAATAGCATTAATCACTACATCATGTTTTGCCCTGCAGTTACATTTACATGCAGAACATTCGCTGGGAGAGACAAACTCTGTATAACCAGTATGATCATACTCATAACGGTTTGTTTTAAATATTATAAGAGGAGTATCATTAGCACCAACAGCAGCACCACTACCACCACCAATAACTCTATCACCACTAAGACCATCAACAACAATAAGCCCACCCTCCAAAATTATTTTTCTTGTAATGGTTGTTGCTCTAAATAATTCTATTTTTATTTTGTCAATGACCTTAGGGTCCGATAAAGTTTGTACTGATCGTAAACTAAGAAAAAATGGCTTCTTCAACTCTTGATTGGTCAGAACTAGCGACGGATGCACAATCTAACATAAATCAATACATATATTAGAATGATGATTAGATCATTCAAGAAAATCATTAATTAAAACAAAAACTTAATTATAATTATACTTACTGCATCCTTCGGGAGGTTGAAGAGATCAAGAATTTTGTATTTTTATCAGTTTGGGCCGACAACCATCTCAAGATTCTTGGACAGGGAACTTTTTCCTAGTAGTTCACTTGTTTTCTTAAATAAGGAATGGCTTCAAACGCCCAAGCCTATAAAATAATGTCAATAAATCAAAACCATTATTGAGCAAAAAAAATGAATGATATCATAATAAAAGAAAGAAACATTTACCATGAAAGCCCATGGAAAGCCATATAAGTTGACTGTCTTTGGCGCTAACGGAGTCAACAAATATTTGATAGTCATTTTGAAGTTTTCATAACCCCAAGGATAGCTGTTAAATGCCTCAAGATCCTCGGAGAGCTTTATTAAACTGATGCTTATGTTGTTGTTAACGTCTCTCGCCCAAAGAATATTATGTACAAACCAAACCAAGCACGATGACTGCTTGTGCTTCTTTGAAAGTCCTTTACCTTTTAACGCATCTATCAAATTTTTATTTTTGAAGCTTGGACCAAAATGGACACCAGGTCATCACGATCACACGACTTGCCTTTGCGTTTGCCTTTTTTGGGTGTGCAGAGTGCTTTTTTTTGTATTAGAATAGGTATAAATTGAGAAGGAGGATAACATTTTAGTCAAGTAACTATGGCAAACTCCTTCCAACCAAAACAAACAGGCACGCCACAGTAATTTATCCATACCTCATCCATCTTATCTTTGTTTTCAT